>NW_024081521.1:0-43837 GCF_003009895.1 Hyaena hyaena | reverse complement strand
AGGGGAGGGGGCGCAGAGAGAGAGAGAGAGAGAGAGAGAGAGTGAGAGAGAGAGAGAGAGAGAGAGAGAGAATCCCAAGTAGGTTCCTTACTGTCAGTACAGAGCCCAAAGCAGGGCTCAAACCACCCTCCATCCCAAATATGAGATCATGACCTGAGCTGAAACCAAGAGTTACAAGCTTAACTGACTGAGCCACCTAGGCAACCCAAGAGTAGACATTAAGTTTTAGATGTTGTGTTAGAGACTCATTCCTGAAGCTATCTTCCATGCAGAACTATTCCCCAGAAAAGTTTAGTTGTTTAGAAATTTTATGACAGAGTGTTCCAAACAGAGTTTTTTTTCTTCTAATGACAGATTTTACCAACCAGAACAGGGTTTTGACTTTACCTGAATCTCTAGCTGATATATGGCTTTAAAGAATGTGTATTTTTAGTGCCTCAATTGAGGATGCTTTATTGTTCCTTGTAGCAGAAACTTTACAGTGTCTATCTAAACTCCATAAGATGGAATTTGATGTGGGTACTTAGATACTTCTTATGATGTTTTATTTCCTTTGGAGATTTGAAAAGGAACTGACTTTTGAAAAATACTGTTGTGAAGGAGGGAAATGGAAATCATGTGAAAGTGGCCTTACTCTAAAGCTTAATTTTTGTTTCTTTAGTCTAAAGATTACTTTTTCCTAAATGATTATTTTTATTATAGTTCTAAAACATCATAGGTAATTAAACATGCCAATTTAAGTAAATAGAAACCAATTAATCATATGACTCTACTTTTTCTATTTTATTGATATATTTGTCTATTCTAATGTCAATACTACTGTCTACATTACTGCAGCCTTATAGTAAGTGTAGAAATTATATATATTATGAATTTCCATATATATTTAATATTTATTCATTTATTGTGAGAGAAAGAGAGAGAGCGTCGGTGGGGGGTGGGACAGAGAGAGGGAGAGAAAGAGAGAATCCTAGGCAGGCTCCATGCTGTCAGCACAGAGCCTGACCCAGGGCTTGATCCAATGAACCATGAGATCATGACCTGAGCTGAAATCAAGAGTCAGATGCTTAACCACCTGAGCTACTCACGTGCCTCTAATTCCATATATATATCTTAGAATGAACTTGTCAATTTGTTTAAAAAATGTACTGAAGGGACGCCTGGGTGGCTTAGTCAGTTAAGCGTCCAACTTTCGTTTAGGTCATGATCTCGTGGTTCGTGGGTTCGAGCCCGGCGTCAGGCTCTGTGCTGACTGTCAGCTCAGAGCCTGGAGCCTGCTTCAGAGTCTGTGTCTCCCTCTCTCTCTGGCCCTCTCCTGCTCATGCTGTGTCTCTCTCTCTCTCCTAGAAATAAATAAAAATATTTACAAAAAAAAATGTATTGAAATTTTGTTTGGGGTGCATTTTATTTTGAAATAATATATTTTTAACAATATCCCATCCTTCATTCCATGAGCATGGTAAATTTATATATATTTTATATATTTATGTAAATACACTTTTGTCATTAAATTTCTCTCAGAATTTTTGTGGTTCCAGTGAATAGGTATTGCATATCTTTTGTTAGGATTAGCATTCATTTCATGTTTTTAGATGCTGCTATAAATGACATTGATTTTTAAAATTTTAAATGCTAATTGTTTCAAATGAAGAAATACATTCAGTTTTTATTGATTATTATTTTATCCCTTGACTTCTTAAAGTTGACTTATACTAGTAGGCTTTTGATGTCTATTACAATTTTCTGTGTAACTGATCATGACATCTGGTAAAAGGATAATTTTATTCTCCTTCCCAATCTTTATGACTTTTTATTTTATTTCTCTTAATAGAATGGCTAGGATATCAGTATACTAGAAGATATCCTAAGATCATGATCTTAGAAGGAAAACATTCAATACTTTATATTAAGTAAATTATAGATGTTTTTCAGATACTGCACTGTTCTTGAATTTACATTTGGCTATTTTATATTGTTTCTATTTCTAATGTGATATACCCTATCTGTTCACTCATTATGTTCTTTTTTTTAAAAATATTTGGATATAAAAGGTACTACAAAGTTATTTTCTGCTAATTACAACTACTGGAATCATAAGATCACTTTCTACTGACTGATGTTCTTCACGTTCTTCCCACCTTTTTTTGTATGTCTACTAATCTTTTATTATATACTGGGTGTTAGAAATAATATGTTGCTGTGAATTTAGATTATGTTGACTTATTTAAATAGGTAATAGATTTTCTGGTAGGGAAATAAATTAGTAATGGGTCCTCTTGGTCTGGTATGCTTGGATTTATTCCTCATTATGGCAAGTCTGTTTCAGTAGTATTCTTAGCTTTAAGGACATTTTTCTAACATACATTTTTTTGTTAAATTAAGCACTTATTTTCAAAGAATGACCTTTCTTTAGTCTCAGCTGAAAGCCTGAGGTTCTCAGTGAGGTTATTTTGCTATGACTGAACAGTAACTTCAATGCATCTCAGAACCTACAATCTCTGATAGCTCCATTTAGACCACAGACTCACAGGGAGTTTTCTGATAGGTCCCATGCAGCCTAACGATGTGCACAGGCAGCCTAGCCACTAGCCAAGGATGTTTCAAAGCTCACTCATTTTGTCCTCTTTGCAACCCCCATGCAAATCCCTCTCCATATGGCTTCAAGCTCTACCAATTTCAGTTATTTTCATCTTTTTATCTGGAATAAGATACAGGGTTTCAATTGGACTTGACTCCCTGAATCACAGTTTGGAAAGTTACCTGATACAGAAGAAGAAGATAAACCTGGGATTGACTTCATATGTTTCTCTTCTCTCAAAGACAACTATCCTACCATATCTATTGTCCCATGCTTAAATATCACTGCCTCATGTATTTTATCCAATTTTATAGTTGTTTGTGGGAGGAGGATAACAACTGCCAGTTACTCCATCATGGGTAGAAGCAGAATCCCTTTTAATTCCTCTGTTAATTTATTTTTACAGGGTTATATAAGGAAAAGTAAAGAGGAGAGAATAAAATGTATAGTATTGAACCCTCATGCATTTAAACAAAAAACAATTAATTATAGTATGAATCACAGCAGCATTACATCATTGTTATGTCTTAATAAAGACAGACATTACCCACAGGAATGCTCCAGACTTTTTATCTCTGAGATGTTCCATCTAAGAATCAATATCTCTGAAAATTAATGAGTAGCCCTAGAACTAAAGAAAATTAACCAATGGGCCTCCTTCATCAAAGCTCTCAAGTGGGCTACAATATGATATAAATGTTAAAATGATGTAAAAATATTACAAATAAACATTTTTTCTTCCATAAAATTAATGATCCTTTAGCAGGGTGGGCTGTAAGATATACAAAAGGAAGAGACAGCAGAGAGTGCATAATACAACGTAAGTGATTAGATACTTCTGGAGTTCTTATTTTAGAAAAAAGAGGAAAAAAGAAAAAACAGACAAAGAAAGGGAAAAGACAAAAGCAAAGTAAAAAGGAAAGAGAGGAAAACCAGGAGAGAGAGGAGAGAAAGGAAGAGATTTTTACAGGTCATCTATTTAACTAGGATTTTGACCCCTCTTTAAAATAATCAATTCTTACTCATATTGTTCCTAAAATTTGGTTACTTTTTATTTCCCATAACTAGCTTGGATTTTTGCCTTGCCCATTAATCTTAGCCCCATAAGTGAAATCTATCGATTCTATTAACCTGCCACATTGGTTACATTTTGCAAATATGGTGCTTTCAAAAGTCTGCCTTCCCAGGAGAACTTGTGACATATCAAAACTGTCCCGAGAGATTTGGATGCTAGTTTATTTTATAGTGACATTTAGCCATTCTGACAAGTGCTTAATTATTGTATGTTCCTCCATAAAGGTTGTCTCTGACAATATGTGTAAATCAAATAAATTAAAGCACTATAAGTTATTAGTTTTCCATTCTGGTTGACATCTGTGATATTCGTTAATAAATAATTTAGTACATTTATAGACAATGATAAAGAGAGCATCATCACTGCTGGGATTATTTTCTCCCAAAGGATATACTAGACAGCTGCTTACCCCTAATAATGTTAAATCTAAGAACTTACACTTTGTCCTACTATTATAATAGTTTGAATATACCATATTAGTTTATATTATGCACATGCAAAATATATTGCTATGTAGTGTGGCACAGAGAAAGGACCATTATTGCCATAAAGAGTCACATATTTAAGTCTAAATCTCTCTTGTGCCTTGTAAATTCTTTCTCCTATCTAGATCTGTTTCCTCATCGATAAAGCCAAAGTTAAATTGAATTAGATAAATTTAAATGTCTTTCTAATCCCAGAATCCTAAAATTTTGTGTTTTATTAAATCTTTACTGGGAATCTAATGGATAGTTATTTTCTTATCTCATTAACACTAAGTCTTTCCTACACCCCATGTGTCCCCCATACCTTGAGTATCTGACTCTATTTTTTAAAGTTTATTTGAGAGAGAGAGAGAGCACGCGCACGAGCAGGGGAAGGGCAGAGACAGAGAGAGAGGGAGAGAGAGAGAATTCTAAGCAGACTCCAACTCAGTGCCAGCCCAACACTGGGCTCAATCCCATGATCCCTGGATCATGACCTGAGTCAGAATCAAGAGTCCAGTGCTTAACCGACTAAGCCACCCAGTTGCCCATGATTCAACTCTGTTAATTGTGAGATGAGATTGCAGTTACTTGAAGTATATGTAATTTTTAGCATAGAAAATAAAGTCAAGTTGATTCTTCTACTATTTAAAAGTGAACTAACTTCCTCCCCAAGAAAACACCAAATAGTAGATGATGCCGGTGCTGTGTGTGATCCTGGAGGCCCTGGAATAGGAAGCCCTCATGGGTTTGGCAGCAGTATCTCAGGCTGGAGTCCTGACCATGGCTGGACCAGGCTGAGGCCATGAAGATCTCTGAGGCAAGGTTCAAGACAAGTGGATCCCTGTCACCAAGCTGGGTTGCCTGGTCAAACATGAAGAACAAATCCCTGGAGGAGATCTTTCTCTTCTTCCTGCCCATCAAGGAATCTGAGATCACTTGACTTTTTCTTAGGGGCATCCCTCAAGGATGAGGCTTTGAAGATTATGCCTGTGTAAAAGCAGACCAGGTTCAAGGTGTTTGTTGCCATCTGAAATTACAATGGACACATCAGTCTGGGTGTTGAGTGCTCCAAGGAGGTGACCACTGACATCATCCCGGCCAAGCTTTCCATCATCCCCCTGCGGTGAGGCTACTGGGGGAACAAGATCAGCAAGTCCCACACTGTCACATTCAAGGTGACCAGAGCTGTGGCTCTGTGCTGATGTGCCTCATCCCTGCCTCCAGAGGTACTGGTGTTATCTCAGCCCCTTTGCCCAAGAAGCTACTGGTGATGGCTGGTGCGATGATTGCTATACCTCGGCCAGGGGCTGCACTGCTACCTAAGGCCACTTTTGATGCCATTTCCTAGACTTACTGCTATCTCACCTATGACCTCTGGAAAGAGACAGTGTTCACCAAGTCTCCCTGTCAGGAACTCACTTATCATTTTATAAAGAGCCACATCAGAGTCTCCATGCAGAGGACTCAGCTGTGACCACCACATGGTTTTATACAAGAAAAATAAAGTGAATTAAAGTTTGTTAAAACAAAACAAAAGAAAATAATAAAAGTGAACTAAACCTCAATTTGTTATTGAATACGGTGGTTTTCCTAGGGGCCTCAAATACAATGAGACAGGTAGGTGAGTATCAAGAGAAAAGTGAGGAAGCCAAGTGAGGGCAGAACTCTCCTTTTATTTCACTCATCTAATGAACATATAGTGAAGGACCTGCAATGTGCTAAGCACTGTGCTCAGATGCTATGCAAGTAAGTGAGGATACAGAGAAGAATAAGACAGCTCTTGCTCTCAGAAAGCCCAGACCTAGCAGTGGAGACACAGTTAAAATAGTTATACACTATAATGTGATTTGAGCAGGATTTAACTTTTAAGAGCACTTATATCAGACCTTTCTAAGAGACTTTACAAGTATTATCTTATCAATTATCAAAAGAGATCCATAAAGTAGATATATTGTTATTATATCCACTTTTTACAGATGAAGAAACAAGCACAAAGAGGTTAGTCAAAACTATTCTCTTCATGAGCCCTCATGGTCCTCTGAATTGCTTCTCTGCATCTTTCTCAACTTTTCTCTGGCTAACAATTCTTTGGTTCTATTTCTATGTCATATTCCAGAGAAAGAGAATCTGATTGGACAATGTTAGCAGCATCATATATTTTGGAAAAAGTCTTCCTCTTAGTCACCTTACCTCACTTATATTTGGATTTTGTCAAATTATAGATTAGTGACTCTTTTTCCAGGTGCCTTTTTCCTGAAGGAATTGTGTATGACAAGGAAGAGAGCAATGTGGCAGAGAAAATGACTGCTCTCTTGAACAAGAGGAAGTTTCCATGGAAAACTGTTGTGTGCAACAGGCTTCATGACTGGCTTACTCAGTTCAAAAGATATGGATGAGTTTTCAAATAATAGAATATATCAACTGTGGGGTATGCTTTAAGACTGATCATATAAATAAATGCTATGTAGTACCATTAAAAAAGAAACTTTAAAAAGCAAAGCAATTAGCTTTTTGGAGAATCTAAATGTAAATACATACCCAAAGGAATTTTATTTAATAATGATTTTACCAGAAATATTTCAGATATAAATTAATGTTTTGTATTCAAATTGTGATATGTATGAGTTTCTTTTAGAAATACTCATATGTTTATGTTCTTATATTTTTGTTCATTATATCTCTAGTACTTCTGGTTCTAAGGCAAAATTGTAATATTTGAGATACAATGTCATGTTTAATTTGATCCTTTGGGGAATAAAGGCCCTAGATACAAGTAAATGCAAATTATATCCAGAACTCAATATAATTTGCATGAGAACCTAGTCCTTATCATTTGATCAATGCTTCAGTCCTCTGAGGGTGCACCTTCAGAGTAAAGATTCTCAGGGATAATATAGTTTTGCCCTCCTTTTCAATTAATTGCTTTTCTACATTACCTTCAATGATCTTTCCTAATACTCTTCAAATGTATGGCTCTACATTCTTAGCATTTATATGCTTTATTATTTTGACATGTAGATGTTTGAGTTTGGGAAGACATAGAGATTTGGAACATTTTACTGATTCTGAGAAGTTTGAGAAAATATATTATTGGGATGCTACTAATTATATAATGTCAAATAGGAAGTATAATGTCACTCTTCAACTCTCTAGGAAATGGAGGTGGGGGGAGAAAATTTGAGAGAAGGGGGTATATATCTGCTTCAAGGCAGAATGGTGTATTTCAACTTGCTGTGCCCTTGTAAGTAGGTTGGTTGATAGCTCAATACAGTTATCATAAAACTCAATCCATAGACACATTTCTGCTCAGTTAATAAACCAAAGTGGCAGAGTGTAGAAAAGCGCACCTTCTTTAAATAATGGATATGAGGACCAAGAACTGGAATTACTGAATCAACTACATACTCCACAAGTGGGACTATTCTAAGAATATATGAATAGAAGAGAAACAAAGCACTAATGATTTGATATCTCTACTCAGAACATTATAATAGTATCCCCTTCACTATTTCATATTTTTCCAATAAGTTGAAGTAATCCTAACAAGACAAATCTCCACTATGAATTGTGTCTCAAATACCTTATATCTCTCCCCATTCCTACTCCCCTCAAAAGAAAATATATCTGTCCCTATCCTCTTATATCCATTAGTAGAATAATACTTTTCTTTGAATGGTTTCACAATTTCTTTAATCCAAATTACTTTTTAATATGATTATCTATGGGAAATCTATTATGATTGTAGAGTATAAAAATATTTATTTTCTTTAAATATCACATCCTTGTTTGTTAAATCACCTATTACAATGTAAGACCACACTACACAAAGTAATTATTTATTGTTAGAAGAGTAATTACTTAGGACTATTGTTTCTCAACTATTTTACACTTTCAACATCCTTAAGTTATCCGAAAGATTAAACTTTGAATTTAGAGACATATGTTTGGATGCACAATTATGTCAGTTGACTTTCTCATGAATTACTTACTGGCACACAAAGAAAACTATAGAAAGCTTATGCAAGAAATTGAAGAAGACACAAATAAGTGAAAAAATATTCCATGCACATGGATTGGAAGAACAAATAATGTTAAAATGTCTATACTATCCAAAGCAATATACACATTCAATGCAATCCTTATCAAAATAACACCAACATTCTTTACAGAGCTAGAACAAACAATTCTAAATTTGTATGAAAACAGAAAAGACCCCAAATAGCCAATGTAATGTTGAAAAAGAAAACCAAAGCTGGAGGCATCACAATTTTGAACTCAAGCTGTATTACAGGGCTATAATCAAGACAGTATGATTCTGGCACAAAACAGACACACAGATCATTGAGACAGAATAGAGAACCCATAAATGGACCCACAATTGTATGGCCAACTAATCTTTGACAAAGCAGGAAAGAATATATAATGGAGAAAAGACAGTTGCTTCAGCAAATAGTGTTGGGAAAACTGGACAGCGACTTGCAGAAGAATGAACCTGGACCACTCTTGTATACCATATACAGAAATAAATTCAAAATGGGTGAAAGACCTAAATGTAAGACAGGAATCATTAAAATACTGTAGGAGAAAACAGGAAGCAACCTCTTTGACCTTGGTCACAGTAATTTCTTATAAACTATGTCTTCATATCGAGGCAAGGGAAACAAGAGCAAATATGAACTTCTGCACAGTGAAGGAAGTAATTGACAAAACTAAAAGACTACTAATGGAATGGGAGAAGATATTTGCAAGTGACATACTGGATAAAGGGTTAGTATCCAAAATCTAAAAAGAACTTGTCAAACTCAACCCCCCCCAAAACAAATAATCCAGTGAAGAAACAGGCAGAAGACATGAAGAGACACTCTTCCAAAGAAGATATCCAGATGGCTAACAGACGCATGAAAAGATACTCAACATCACTCATTAGCAGAGAAATACAGATCAAAACCACAATGAGATCCCACCTCACACCTGTCAGAATGGCTAAAAAACAAATCAGGAAACAACCGATGTTGGCAAGGATGTGGGAAAAGGGGAAAGCTTTTGCACTATTGGTGGGAATGCAAACTGGTGCAGCCACTCTGGAAAACAATAGGGAGGTTCCTCAGAAAGTTAAAAGCAGGATTGCCCTATGACCCAGCAACTGCACTACTAGGTATTTACTTATCCATAGGAGAATACAAAAATGCTGATTTGAAGAGGCACATGCACCCTAATGTTTATAGCAGCACCATCAACAAAAGCCAAATTATAGAAAGAGCCCAACTGTCCATCGGCTGATGAATGGATAAAGAAGATGACACATATATATCATGGAATATTGCTCGGTGATCAAGAAGAATGAAATCTTGCCATTTGCAATAACATGGATGGAACTAAACAAAATAAGTAAGAGAAAGACAAATGTCATATGATTTCACTCATATGTGAAATTTAAGAAAAAACAGATGAACACAGGGGAAGGGAAGGAAAAATAAGATAAAAACAGAAAGGGATGGAAACCATAAGAGACTCTTAAATAGAGAGAACAAACTGAGGGTTGATGGAGGAGTTGGGGGTGGGAGGATGGGCTAAATGGGTGATAGGCATTAAGGAGGGCACCTGTTGACATGAGCACTGAATGTTATATTTAAGTAGTGAATCACTGGGATCTACACCTGAAGCAAATACTACACTGTATATTAACTTGAATTTAAATAACTAAATTAAAAAAAGAAGAAATTACTGACAATCACTTTCCATCGTGAGTCTGAATTAATATGAAAACTTACATCGAAATATTGTTGGTAATTTGTCCTTGTTCGTAGGAACTATAGAAAAGCCTCCAGGATTTCAGATTGGTTCAAGAAATGTGAAATTCAATGTTTAGCTGTCAAGCAGATAGTGTTAATATATGAAGCTGGCTTTGTGAATGAATGTTGGATGCTAGAAAACTGTAAGTTACGGCCCATTCCAAGAAGACAGCCACTCCACAGATACTCCTAAGAAATGGTGTCATATCATGCAGAAATGCTGTCCCACCATTGTCAGACCTGGTTTCTCAAGAGAAGCCCTAAATTTCAATTTCAGGGGGGAAATTCCTATTTTTTAAACCTAAATTTAATTTTCAAAACTCAGGCTATTTGAGATGTTCAGTTTAATGACATCAGACTTGATACCCAATGTGTCCATCTCATAACTGCAATAGATTTGGAAGTTGCTCAAGGTATTAGCACAGGAATTTGGGAAAGAATGGAAATGGGAAATAATGTCAAACTTTGTCTCTATAATTCTTTATAATATATAATTAATAAGTAATGCTTATTTATGCTTTCAATGCAGCATCCACCCTCCATCACAAACCTTTAAAATTGGTACCAAGTTTAGCTGGTGTTAGTGCCATTCTCTTTTGAGGTATACTTTGTATAGTTGTGTTCTGATTGTTTTGATTTATATTTTATTCTTATGAGAAAACTTTACTTCTATATTCTTGGAGGATGAAATGGGGGAGATCTTATTCATCAACTACAAGTGCAAGAGATTTCTGGCAATAAAAGCACTGCAAGAATCATTCAGCTAATATTAATTATGTGAAAAACAAAGTTTTCCAATTTATGCACTGAGAGAGTTTCTATCCTCAAACATGAAGGATCATTCTTTAGTTGGGCTAATAAGTGAGGATATTGTTGCTGATTTGTTCTTCTGAAAAGTGTGAATAAAATCAGCAAAAGTTTTCAGTCTAGCCACAACATACCTACATGTGCAACAGACAAGGACTCCATGTGATCACGATAGCAAATGGTCCTCAATTTTTTGTCTATATAGACCCTAGAAAAAGACTAGAACTCTCAGCTCAGATGCAGGGATTTTTCCTAATCACATTATCACTAATCACCACAATGTATAATGGAGGCAATAAATTGGGTTTTTTTTTTGAAGGTCCTTATGATAGAGACATTCTAGGAGGCAGTGGGGCTTCTATTCTCATCCATATATGCTACCTTTGTATCTCCTAGCCCCATTTTCCTGGGAAAGTTAGATTTATTCTCTATTCTGCTGAGTTATGATCACATTGGTTCAAATCTTGGTGACTGATTTATATGTGGGTACTAGAGCTTCTAGCTGTTATCTATCCCATGACTCCAAAGTTTTCTCCCCTGGTACTGATTTGCTGCTTTCCTGTTTAAAAAGACTGCATATCTTTCAGTCTGATGCAATTACCCATGACTTTGTTTCATCTGCTTTTTCTCAACATAATTATGTTTAATGTTTCAGTTATCTTCCATGGGTGGTCTGGTTCATATTTTCTTAGGGAAAACAAGATTCATGATGTTATATTTAATATTTCAATTGTGCATTAACTTCTTTACATGTCCCTGAGGAGTCAATATCTCCTTTCAGTTTCCTTGTGTACTGAATCCTTTGTGCTCCAACTATATATATGTACATATGTTAGAATGGCAAGACAAATACACTTTAAATATTACTGCATTGCCTTCCATAGGGACTTGTAAAATACTATATATTTCTTATGAAGTTGATTTTCTATTCATTCAAAAACATTTATTTCATGTGCTTACTGCATGTGCTAGAAAAAGAAAAATAAGTTTCATTCTTACCTTTAAGTAGTTTATAAAATAATGGGTGAGGTATTTATGTTTATGAGAAACCATAATAAAGTTAGACCAAAAAGTGCCTGGAGAAGTATGACAAAAATGCTAGTGGGCACACAGTGATTAATTCTGATGTGGGGAACTGGGAGAAATCCAACAGTTTATCGTGGAAGGGATTTCAACACTAACCTGACAAGATTATTTCTGAAGGGAGTTTTCTTCCTGTATAAACCTTGGAAGTCATGCTTTCCAAAAGTAAACAAGCTGACATCATTAGATACAGATGATGTCTTCCCTCAATGTTACCATTAACAGTAATGGACAATTCAAAATCCAATTATTTCACGTTGACTCATTACTATTAATGAGACAAAATGAAATGAAATGCCAGATATTCCTCATGGAAATATAGAAAAGGTGAAAATGAGAAATATGATCTGAGATATTAATTTGTAAGTCTGAACGTAATAAAACAGAGTACATTCTCTATAATTTATCAGAAAACTTAGCTCTTGGATTTTCTATTGTCTCTTTTTCTTGTGAAATTTAGGTTTTCATCTTCTCTCACTTACCATTAAATTCTTCCTCTCAAGGGATTCTGATTAGGTATCTTTATGGCTACAGTGTATGATGAGATAAAGAAATGATTTTATCTTACTTTATCTTACATTTCGATATTGTCCTCTCAAGAGACTATTTTAAAATCAGTATACCCAGAACAATATTAGAAGACAGTTAACACTTTTAGTGTATGTATGCTAGAAAACAATGTGTTTTAGAGTCCATTTGGACTCTACTGAAATTATTTTCATCTCATGTCCAGCACCAGGTCTAGATATTGTTTTGACCTTTTAATTGCTAGCCTGAATATAATCTAGGGTTTGTTGCTACCAAAATGAGGAGAAAAAAATAGAGCTTAACCTTTAACCACATCCTACTGTGGCCATCAAATATTTTTAGTCTGAAGCCTATGTTCTCTTGGTTGTTTACATTGAAGGAGATCCCTATATCCTCTGGTAAGAATACCAGGTCATTTAGAGGTATTCCTTTTCTACCGAGTATATCTGGGTAGAATGCATCTAGAATAGCTAATGTTCTCTTTAAATCCTTGCAAACACTCTTATCAAGAGCTAATGGAAATTATGTTAATTTTAAAAATACATCTATATCGAAGATTCATATTACCCTTCTTGGTTATTAGTTGTGCTGTAGGTTTTCTTTTCCTTTTCTTTTTAAAAGAGCTTTTGGTTCTGGTCCAGTTACCTCTTCTTTTCCCCTTCCTCAACAGACCTCCAATGGACCTCTAACATCCTAAACTCAATGGGTCTTTTGCAAGTGTGATTTAACTGCATCAGTCCTGTGCATGCTCCACCATCTTTACTGTCCCTGGATTTAAGGCTGCTGCCGCCTGTAGGAAAACCTTATATTACTTCTGTGATTAAAGGTATACAAGCATAAAAGGGCTCCCTTCATCCTCTTCATTAATTTTTTTCTTTCAATAATTTCCTCTTTTATCTTGATAATTTTCATTCCTCCACTTTAATGTACTGCTCTTTTTCTATCTTCTACTAATACTTAGAAAATTGGGCTACATCGAAAACCCGACAGACTCCACCAGAAGCCTACTAGAACTGATCCACGAATTCAGCAAAGTTGCAGGGTACAAAATCAACCTGCAGAAATCGGTTGCATTCTTGTACACCAACAATGAAGCAACAGAAAGAGAAATCAAGAAACTGATCCCATTCACAATTGCACAAAAAACCATAAAATACCTCGGAATAAACCTAACCAAGGATACAAGAGATCTGTATGATGAACACTATAGAAAACTTATGAAGGAAATTGAAGAAGATACAAAGAAACGGAAAAACATTCCATGCTCATAGATCGGAAGAATAAATATAGTTAAGATGTTATTACTACCCAAAGCAATCTACACATTCAATGCAATTCCAATCAAAATTGCACCAGCATACTTCTCAAAACTAGAACTATCCTAAAATTTGTATGGAACCACAAAAGACCCCGAATAGCCAAAGCAATATGGAAGAATAAAACCAAAACGGGAGGTATCAGCATCCCAGACTTTAGCCTCTACTACAAAGCTGTCATCATCAAGACAGTATAGTATTGGCACAAAAACAGACACATAGACCAATGGAACAGAATTGAGAACTCAGAAGTGGACCCAAAAGTATACAGCCAACTAATCTTTGACAAAGCAGGAAAGAATATCCGATGGAAAAAAGACAGTCTTTTTAACAGATGGTGTTGGGAGAACTGGATAACAACATGCAGAAGAATGAAACTAGATCATTTTCTCACACCATACACAAAAATATACTTAAAATGGATAAAGGACCTGAACGTGAGACAGGAAACTATCAACACCCTAGAGGAGAAAGCAGGAAACAACCTCCTTGACCTCCACCGCAGCAACTTCTTACTTGACACATCCCCAAAAGCAAGGGAACCAAGAGCAAAAATAAATGATTGGGACCTCATCAAGATTAAAAGCTTCTGCACAGCAAAGGAAACAACCCTCAAAACTAATAGGCAACCAATGGAATGGGAAAAGATAGTTGCAAATGACATATCAGGTAAAGGGTTGATATCCAAAATCTATAAGGAACTCACCAAACTCCACACCCGAAAAACAAACAACCCAGTGGAGAAATGGGCAGAAGACATGAACAGACACTTCTCCAAAGAGGACATCCAGATGGCCAACAGACACATGAAACGATGCTCAGCATCCCTCCTCATCAGGGAAATACAAATCAAAACCACACTGAGATACCACCTCACGCCAGTCAGAGTGGCTAAAATGAGCAAATCAGAGCACTCTAGATGCTGGCGAGGATGTGGAGAAATGGGCACCTCCTACACTGTTGGTGGGAATGCAAACTGGTGCAGCCCCTCTGGAAAACAGTGTGGAGGTTCCTAAGGAAACTAACAGTAGAACTCCCCTATGACCCAGCAATAGCACTGCTAGGAATTTACCCAAGGGATACAGAAATGCTGATGCATAAGAGCACATGGACCCCAATGTTCATAGCAGCACTCTAAACAATAGCTAAAACATGGAAAGAGCCTAAGTGGCCATCAACAGATGAATGGATCAAGAAGATGTGGTTTATCTATTCCATGGAATACTACACGGCAATGAGAAACAATGAAATCTGGCCATGTGTAGCAACATGGATGGACCTTGAGGGTGTTATGCTGAGCAAAATAAGTCAGGCAGAGAAGGACAAATATCATATGTTTGCATGTATAGGAGGATTAGGAGGAACTTAACTGAGGAACAAGGGGGAGAAGAAGGGGGGAAATGGTGGGGGGAAGGGAGAGAGGCAATCCATGAGAGACTCTTGAATGCTGACAAAAACAGGAATGACGGATGTAGGGGGGAGGGGGTGATGGGCATGGAGTAGGGCACTTGTGGGGATGAGCACTGGGTGTTATGTGGAAACCAATTTGACAATAAACTATTTGTAAAAAAGAAAAAAAAAGAATAATAATACAAAAAAAAAAGAAAAGAAAATTGGGGCACATGGGTGGCTCAGCCAGTTAAACATCTCACTCTTAATTACGGCTCAGGTCATGATCTTGTGGTTCTTGGGTTCAGGCTCTGTGCTGCCAGCTCAGAGCTTGGAGACTGCTTCAGATTCTGTTTCTCCCTGTCTTTCTGTCCCTCCCCTGTTTGCACTCAGCGTCTATCTCTCTCGAAAAGCCAAGAGCACACTCTATACATTGTATGTTAGCTCACTTGACAATAATTTATAATGAAAAAATAAACTATAGCAATATATTGAAAAAATAGGTGGATAAATAAATGAATACTATAAAAAAGAAAATTTGTGTTCAGGCTTTATCTTTTGTTATATCTGAGTTGAAGGCTGTACATTCTCCATTTAAGCATAAATGTAACTACATCCCACATAATTTATTTGCTATATTTTCATTATCGTGTATTACAAATATTTTTCAACTTCCATTGTGATCTTTGGTTTGTTATATGGGTTAAATATATATGTACTTCTTAACTTAATGTCAGTATTTTCCCTGTCTTTGCTTCATAGCTTGTATACGTTTTAGTCATATTTTGGTCATAATACAGACTAAAACACACATCTCTGATTCATTAAAGTTTAATGTGTATTAACATGTATTAACATGTCTACTTTTCCTGAACAAGGCTCTCAGAATATTTTAATGCTCTTTACCTCTCTCCTGACTTAATGCTATTGTTATATTTTGCCATATATTGTCAATTAATGATATTGTTATATTTTGCCATATATTGTCATACATTTTAGTTATAAACATATATAAACACAAAATTTGTGTAACTTTTAAATATTTATTTATATTCACCCACATATTTACATTTACTGTTGCTTTATGGTTGTTGTTTTTTTTTTTTGCATCTCCAAACTTGCATATGTGGATCATTACTCTTCTGGCTTAGAATACCTTTTACCTTCTTTTTAGGGCAAATCTGGTTGTGACAAATAATCTGTCTGAAAATATCTTATTCTGCTTTTGTTTTAAAAGGGCATGCTACTTGCAAGGCACCTGAGTGGCACAGTCTAAGCTCCTCAACTTTTGATCTGGGCTCAGGTCATGGTCTCAACAGTTCATGAGTTTGAGCCCCAAGTCAGGCTCCACACTGGCAGTGCAGAGCCTGCTTGGGATACTCTCCCTCCCTCTCTCTCTGACTCTCCCCTACTCACGCTCTCTCTCAAAATAAAATAACTTTTAAAAAAGGGGCACATTAGTTTCTCTTATCTCACTTAACGTAATACACTCTATTTCCATCTATATTGTTGCAAATGGCAAGATTTCATTCTTTTTGATCATTGGGTAATATTCCATTGTGTATATATACCACATCTTCTTTATGCATTCATCAGTTGATGGACGTTTGGGCTCTTTCTATAATTTGGCTATTTTTCATAATGTTGCTATAAACATTAGGGTGCATTTGCCCCTTCAAATCAGTATTCTTGTATCCTTTGGATAAATAGCTATTAGTACAATTGCTGGGTTGTAGGGCAGCTCTATTTTTAATTTTTTCAGGAACTTCCATACTGTCTTCCAGAGTAGCTGCACCAGTTTGCATTCCCACCAACAGTGTAAGACGGTTCTCCTTCAACATACCATATGATTTTGCCCATAGGTGGAATTTAAGAAACAAAACAGATGAACATAGGGGAAGGGAAGGAAAAATAAAATAAGGTAAAAACAAAGAGGGAGGCAAACCATCTTAAGGAGGCTCTTAACTATAGAGAACAAATTGAGGGTTGGTGGAGGGGAGGTGGGTTGGTGGAGGGGAGCTAGGTTGGGGGATGGGCTAAATGAGTGATGGTCATTACAAAAGGCACTTGTGAGAAGCAATGGGTGTTATATATAAGTGATGAATCACTAAATTCTATTCCTGAAACCAACAGTACACTATATGTTAACTAATTTGCATTTAAATAAAAACTTAGAAAAACAAAAACAAACAGAAAACACAATACGTCTGTATACTTTAACCTACTATGAAGCTGAGGCATTCAACGTCAAGGAGAGTAGACTATGGGAATAAATGACCACTACAAAAATGTTAATTAAATTAAATTAGAAATAGTAAAAGGGCATATTACTAAGTTTTCCCCCAAACTTTGAAGATATTGTTCCAATGAGTTCTGGGTTCCATTGCCACTCTGGCTGCCTTTAAGATTTTTTCTTTTACCTCATAGCGCTCTTGGGAATTATGGCTTTATGTAGCTAATCAGTTTTACAAAGTGGTAATTACATCTTTAAATCCTGATTCTTTTCCTTTCTCTATTTTTGGGCATCCAATTCCACAGTACCATGAGACTAGTCTATTTCTAAGTTGAAGCCCTTTGATACCTAAATCCTGAACTCCAATTTTTGTCAACCTGTCAAAACTATTTGGTATTACATGCTTTCAGCTGTCTCCATTAGAATTTATGCAGCAGATACTAGCCTACACCTGAATTGGTATAATACAGCTAGGAAAAAGTAGTCCTGATTTCTGAGCTCACATCTCTTAGTTGTTTTTTTTTTTTTTCTTGGATGTTGGCTCCTAAATTCTTCACAGTCTTTTTAGTTCTCCTATATTTCCAGATAGATATTCTTTCCATATCTTTTCTAGTTTTTCCAGATATTATCAAAGGAAGGGTTGGAATGAGTTATCTATTTGCCATGATAGGAAACAGAACTCACTTTTTTCCATTGATATATGACATACACTAATCTTGAATGTTAATAATCATGACTTTTTGACACATTTACACCTGCCTAGTCATTATCCAAGGGATATACAGAATATATAGAATATTTCTAGCACTCTCTTGCATCTGTTCTGCAGACTATATCACCAATCAGATGACTACAATTCTGACATTTATATCATTGGTTAACTTTGCTTGTTTTGACGTTAATGTAAATGGAATGTTGCTGACAATACACTTTTGTATCTGGCTTATTTCAAAACATAATATCTATGATATTTACCTATGTTTTTATATGTCGTAGTCCATTCTTTTATATCTTTATAGTATTTTCACCATATGAAGATACCACAGTATATCTATTCTTCTTTTCACAGGCCTCGAGGTTTAGCTACTTTGAATAAAGCTGCCACAAGCATTTTGTATCTTTTTTGTGGCCATTTCCTTTGTGAATACACCAACAGTGAACCTGCTGACTTGTAGGGAAGGCAAATATACAGCTTTAGCAAAACTGCCAGTTTTTAAAATGGTTTTATTATTTTACACTTCCATGAGCAATGTCTAGTGTTTCTTTCTCATATGGGCTACATTTTATTTTTTAAGAATACTTTTTCATTTTCTTACTGTTCTTCATTTCCTGGGTATGTACCTTGCTCACTGTCTAACAAAGCTGAAAATGTGGAGTTTCTACAATGTTTTTGCCCCTCTGTTCAGTTTCCTCCCCTAAAAGTAACTTCTGGTCTTTCACTTCACATTTCCTAAGACAAGGTCAGCTTGGTTCAGTCTTACTCCTCTTTCACTTTGCCAGAGGGTGCTGCTACATTTGGCCAAGTCTTTTCTTGGGTTTCAACTTCAACAAATGAGCTCTCAAGCTAAGGAAGAAAGTTTTGTTTACATATATGATTGCTATTTCAAGGAGTTGGAGGGGGTAGTTGATACCGTTTATTTTGCTGTTTGCCCCCAACATATATTCAGTCTTCACAATAGGAGAGAATCAAACATCTCAGAGTAACACTCTATAGTCAGTTTACCTTCATTTTCTCTTCTCATTTCTATATATCTCTAATTATTACTGATACCAATTTGACTATAATTGTTACAAATAACAATAATAGAGAACACTGTGAATTTTAAATTTTGTCATGATGAAGAGAATGCAACATTTGTGTGTATTTTGGGTGTTTTTATCAGATATTTAATGAAGCTCTTTCTCTGTGTGGATAGTCTTGGTACTAGTTTTCTAATATTTTCTACAAATCCCTAAAAAATGTTGATTAATACCTTTCTGATGAAGGACACATTTCCAGCATTTACAAAGAGATGAAAAACCCCACCTCTGTGAATCATTGATTTTTACTTTGGCCCATTCATTCCAAATATATCTACCAAGTACAATGTCAGTTTATATATTTCAATATTTAATAGTTTTCTGAGGTCTCTGGTGTGTACACACATTCTATTAAAACCCTGTCGACTATTTACTTTCTCCAATCATTCATATGGGCTTTTTCTTGCCAAATGTTAATGTGACATCTGCTGTACCTAATTCCAGTAAATATCAGGAATTTTTATGCATACAAACGGTTTATCATACATACACCATCAATTTGTTCTGAGACACGTCACTTGTGCAAATAGCCTAGGGGTTTTATTTATTAAGATTTACATTAAGTGAAAACTAAACACTTTAATTCAAAGGTCTTGGATTTTCTATCCAGATGTTTATAATCTCTTATGCTATTTACTGACCTTGCCAAATTAAGGTTGTGAATTAATTAGTTGTATTCATAAATTCATAGTAATAAGATGGAATTAATCTAAAAAGCTGATAATATATGATATTAGATTTTCATAAAATAAGGAGGCAATATAAATTCAATCTGGAAGGAGCAAAACATAATAAAAAAGCAAGACCCTTTTTAAAAATGGTAATGGACACACAAAACCAACTAGGCTTTCACGCTTAGTTTAATGAATTTATGTACTTCATCACATTAAAAAGTATCCTATTACATAAATATTGGAGTTTGATGACAGATTTTTTAAAAATTCTGTCTTTGTTTTCAACCTCAAGGGAAAGTATCTTTTCTTATTTCCATTCAACTATCTATTCAACTGCCTGTTCATCAAGGAACTATTTTTTTTATCACTCCCCCAAACCTCTAACCTCCTCAAATCAACTTCTCTCCCTCATAGCCTTATGTACCTCTTAGTCTTAAAAAGTATAACAGCTATAACATTGCATTATTTGTGGGATGATTTGGTAATTTTGTAAATTCTAACAAGATTGTTGAATTCTAGGTAAGTAAAGGTGTTTGTTCCTTTTTGCTCACCAGTGTATGTCCAGAGCCTAAAAAAGTGTTTCATAGAGTGATCAATCAATAAATGTATGAGGTGCTGGATATTAATTGAGTTTCAAGATAATCAAGAGATCAGGAATACAAAAGGAAGGATTATGCATGATACAGATTAGGAGAAAACTATGTTTTATGAAACATAATAGAAAGCTATTTAGGAAGGGGTAGAAGCAGATGATATTTTATGGCAGGTTTTAATATTAGACAGGTAAAGATTTTTATTTGTAGGATAAATAAAGCCCAAGAATATTAATTAATTAAGAAAATACTGCAGGACTGAAGTCAATACCATGGTGAATTTCACAGGCAACTAACTCTTCACTACTTGATCCAGTGCCCTAAATTAGATACAAAAATGTATCCTGTGTTCTCTCCATTAATTTTTACTATGTGTCCAGGGAACTTATTCTGGTGGTATTCAGTAATTACTTGTTGTCTGAAATAAAATAGTTCCCTAACATTTTAAACTTGTTAGCTTAAAGCCTTGAATTGTTATAGGAAACCATAGGAGTGTAGGAGTTTTGGTTAGCTCATTTCAACCCTCTCTGTATCTGGTTTTCATAAAATAATTCTTACAGAAACTACTCTCCTGTTAATACTTTCTTTCTCTCCCTGTCTCTTTCTATATACATACCTATATACATGTAATACATAATACCTACATAATACCTACATAATATATATGTATTTACATATCTGTATATATATGTATAGATGCATATACACACACTTTTAAAAAAAAAAGTAGAAGGACGGCTGAAGATGTACAGCAACCTCTCTCCTTCCTGAGACTCCACTACAGTGACCACAATGAAAGAATGGGAGTTGTAAATCAACAATGGGGAAGAAAATGGATGAAAAACTGCAGGGATACCTATCATTTATGGCCCCCCAGGGTATTGAACTCCTTCCTTAAAAGTTTGATGATTTCCCACAATTAGAAATCTGTCTTCCCAAGATAAAATCAGAGATCTTCATTCTCCAGAGAGCCTTGCACTCCTTCTACCAGAATCTACACCTTTACCTTTGTCTTCCCATACTTTCCTCCTCTGCACTCCTGTACTGCCTTCTTATTTCCAACTCCAATTCTATTTCTTGCTGACTTATATTTTCTGGAACATTTCCTCAATTCTTCAACCAGTAGAATAGCCTAAGGAAGGGAAGCTTGGGTGAAATTTAGCTTGTTCCTCATTTAAAATTTTTAAAAACCTCATAGTAAATATAATGTAAATATAGTTACTCTACTTAAATGTTGGACATTTGCTTTTGATGGATTTTTTTCTTATTTTTTAAGTGCATAAGGCTAATTAAGGTTGCAGCCTGACTGGATGATGGAGAGTATTATTTATATTTACATAAATTACTATTTTGCCCCATTTACTTATCCTCTCTCTGTTTCTGTCTTTCCCATTCTGTCTCTCTCCTGCATGTGTGTGTGTGTGTGTGTGTGTGTGTGTGTGTGTGTGTGTATCACAGAGTCTATTTGAAGGGAATTTTTAAATAGTTCTTTATTTCTACCTTACCCATTGATCTTTCAAGTTTTCTTTTTTGGGGAAAACTGTAATAATTCGTATTTTTCTACCATGTTGTCAATTTTCTACAGCTTTTCAACATTTTGAGGAAAGAACGTCATAGAGTAGCATAGAGTACCATCATTTTAAAAAAAAGGTCTAATATAATCTTATGGTATTTGTTATTTTGTTAATCTATACTTTCCTTAATTTATTCATTGGATTTTTCAGGGCAAATCTTTCTTTGTGATTCATCTTCCTAAAACA
Organism: Hyaena hyaena; assembly: GCF_003009895.1. Taxonomy (NCBI): domain Eukaryota; kingdom Metazoa; phylum Chordata; class Mammalia; order Carnivora; family Hyaenidae; genus Hyaena; species Hyaena hyaena. Next base: position 21,742 of record NW_024081521.1, on the reverse strand, counting down.
ACAAGTAAGATTGTATACTCAGATACTTTCTAAATAAGATAGAATTATCAAACACAGATTAGTAAGAATAGTTAAGGTTATATACTTTTGCTTCTTATTTTTATATGCTATAGAAAATTAGTTTCTTGGGTCATATTTCTTAAATATGTTCACTTTTTTCCACTTTAAGAAGGTGTAAAAAGAATGCCTGTAGGTACAAGATGTGTTGTTGTTTTCATGAGCTTCACACATCTTAAAATACTTGTGTTTGATAGACAATTCTCAATTACCAACCTCTGATTTTCTCTGTGAAATAAGTCAGTGACTTTGGGTAGAAGTTATACTGAATATAGACAGTTGAGACAAAGAGCATTCATGACAGAGAAATTCAACTGCACATGCCTTTACTTACTTATTTATTTATTTTTCCTAAGGAAAAGAGTAGTTTTTCCCTAAAGCAGCAACTCCCAAACTTTTTGGTCTCTGGGCCCCTAAAATTTTTCTCTTATGTGGGATTTAATGTGAATGACCACTATCAAAATTATACTCTCAGAAATTTAAAAAAACAAAACTTTAAAATACATATTATCAATTCATTTGAAAATAGCCAAAGTGAACTCATCTCATGTTAACAGAGCAACATTTTTATGAATAACTCTTTTCCAAAGCAAATGTATGATTAGAGTGACATTTTTGTAAGCCTCTTAAATGTCTTACTTGATAGACAGCTGGGTTCTTAGGTCAGCTCTGTATTCTGTGTTCTGAGATATCACACATTATACAGCTTCTAGGAAGCTCCACTGTACACCTCTGAGAAGAGTGAGAAGGAAAATAACATCTTCGTGTTACAATGAAAATAGTTTTGATCTTACAGACCTATTGAGAGAGAATCACTGTTCTAAAGTGAAATGTCAGTCTGTTCCAGAATACCGAAGCGCACAATGAAGGGCAATATGCAACTGAATTGTATTTGCCTTAGTTCCTTATACTTGAATTTGCAAATAGTCCACAAAATACATTAAAATTTTAGCAACATTTGCTTAAGTCTTGATGGGCTGCCTTCCTTGACATACTAATTGAAGTTTTAACCTATACTATCAATAAGTGTTCCTTTTTATTAAGTTTATTTGTTTTGAGAGAGAGAGGGAGAGAAAGCACAATTTGGGAGAGAGAGGAAGAGAGAGAGAATTGTAAGCAGGCTCCACACTGGCAGTGCAGAGCCTGATGCAGGGCTTGGATCCATGAACTGTGAGATCGTGATCTGAGCCGAAGTTGGACACTTAACAGACTGAGTCACCCAGGTGCTCCTAAGGTGTTCTTTACCTTCTGTATAAATCCGCTTAGATAAAAGCAGTTCTGCTTCTTATTAATAATTTTCTGTGCTTTATGCCACTGTTGTTATGTCCATGATGGTAAACGACAGGGGAATAAAACCACAAAGAACTAAGTAAGCTTCTTCAATTATGAGAGAACTGAGATACCTTATAATAGTGTTAACTTGTAATATATATTTTGAAATGTTTTATTGTCAATTTGATAAAATAGGAACCCAAGTAGTTTCTTAGTCACTTGCAAAATTCTTAATCAGCCAAGTAAAGTGAAAGTATTTTTTAGTTTGCATTCCCAAAATAATACTCTAAATTTTGAAAACAAATAATATATTTTAGGATACATGCAAAAATATCTTTGCATTTTCTCAGAAAGCTTCTGGAGTCAAAAATATGTGTTTCTTTTCTTTACCTCAAACAAAAAAGAGAGATGTTAGAAATAATTGGGTTTCTCTCTGTGGATATTTCATTATAGTGGAAAAGTTTCTACTTGTTCTGGGAAAGAACAGAAATCTTTGCCAATCTCTTTCCTTTGTGGTCATGTTGTTGTTTCAGAGGATTGGGTATGAAATAGTCTATACTTTTTGCTAACCTACCTCCACTATACTTTATTTAGGGATAGTTACTTTAAGGGGATGTTTTGCAAGCAACTTTATGATTCACAATACATTTTACATTTTGATGCGGCACACACGTTCATAAATGCCCACAGCTGAAACAAATATTTTAAGAAATAACACTAACCTATACATTTGAAATGTACTTGTATCCCAGTCTACTCTATATGCTATTGATTTGACTCAATTTAAATTCTATTTTTTTTAAACAAAAACTGGTTATAAGCCACTAAATTGATTTTACAATCCACTATTGGGTTATGAACTTTGTTTGAAAAACACTTCACCAAAGAAACTATTTGTTGATAAATACTTTGTTACTTTCCCTGCCAAGTAAATTTTCATATTTTCTTTGTTTCTTTCTTAACAATGAAAAGATGGGGACAGTACATCAGCAACCAGTCAGTGATATCGTGTCATACCTGTGATCTGTCTTTACTTTTCCATTACTAAAGAGTGATAGAAGCAACTACATGGTAAATCATGAGAAAGGGCACTGAAAATCTGGACCAGCAGATCCAAGGTATTGTTTAGTTTTCCTTTTCCTCTGGGCAACTCAGAGTAAAAGGAAGTTAGATGCTGACCTAATTTCAGACACTGTGCACTCTTCTGTGGCAAATGAATCCATTAAAATCTAGGAAGCACCTGCTGAACTGTGCATGTTGCTATTCAATGCTGACTCAATATTTTCAGGGAGAGAGTGGAATAAAAGCTTGTATTTTAATAATATCTACTAATCATGTGTCCTAGCGGCTATTTTACTTTTGCTGACATGGTAGAGAAAACAGTACCTCATCCTTGGAAAGGATGAGTTTCTGCTGAAGAACTGTTCAATTCTGAGTGTACCTGAACTTTATGCATTTCTCAGAGCATGCCAAGACCAGCGGAAAGTGCTCTTCTTTTCTTTCCTGCTACAGGTTTCAGCATTTAGATCTATGTTCTTTTTCTTCATTTGTACCCCCACCCATGCCAGAAGATTATTAATAAAAAGTTTTACGAGAAGACAGGCTGAGCATAACACATTAAAGATAAAAATATGGCAGCATGACAATAACATGAGGACTTTCAGCAGTTCTCATAGTCATTACTATAGTTTTCTTTTAAAAAAAGTGTGTATATTTGAGAAACAGTGAGCAGGGGAAGGGCAGACAGAGAATTCCAATCAAGCTTCCCCAGCCTGACATGGGGCTCAAACTCAAGAACCGTGAGATCACGGCCTGAGCTGAAATCGAGTCGGATACTTAACTAACTGAGCCACCCAGGAGCCCCAATTATTCTAGCTTCCTTAATGGGAACAAGAAGTTTACAAATAGGATAAGTTTTCCTTTCTATTTTGAAGGATAAAATAATACACCTTCTCTTCCCTTAGATCCTGGATATTTTATGGATTGCTCAGTCATATTTTATTTATTCATCCTGAAATATCACCTGTAATATCCAATTACATTAAGTAAGTACTTTATATTTCTGGGAACCACCAGTGTATTTCCCACATGACTGAACTCTATATATAGTTTTCTATACTTTCATGAAATATCTCATATTTTTATATTATCTTTGTACTTTTGGTAATCACAAAGTTTAAAACTAGTGATTTCCTCAAATACATTTTTCTTCAACCATAATTGTAAGTGGAAAAACAATATATAAACCCAATAGAAAAGGAGCATTTCTATTGGAGCTTTCTCAAAAAGTGTTTTGGAGAGGCGCCTGGGCGGCTCAGTCGGTTAAGCATCTGACTTCGGCTCAGGTCATGATCTCATGGTTCGTGAGTTCAAGCCCAGGATAGGGTTCTGTGCTGACAGCTCAGAGCCTGGAGCCTGCTTCAGATTCTGTGTCTCCCTCTCTCTCTGACCCTCCCCTGCTCACACTGTCTCTCTCTCTCTCTCTCAGAAATAAATAAAACACTGAAAAAAAAAGTGTTTTGGAGTCCATCACTATACAGCCAGCTCATCCCCAATACGCATCCCTGTGGAACACTTAAGACTTTACAGCTAACCTAAAACCCACAAACTCATACACATGAGCCCACACATACCAATAAGCTATTTTTAAAAAGGAGGAAAAATGAGACACATTGATTTCTGATCAAATATTTAATCACTACTGCTAAATTTAAAAATTACTATTAAATCACTACTAAATTGAAAGCACATGAATAAAAAGTTTACAGAGCCACAAGGGACAATGAGAATGGAAGAGAGAGCTATAGATGAAATATTTCTACAAATTTTTGGAAGGCAAAAATCAGATGGAGAAGTGATAGCTGACCCTGGAAATCTAAAAAAAAAAAAAAAAAACCAGAAAGAAAGAAAGAAAGATGATACTGCTTAAGAACCTGAAGAGGCTTTACCTCAGGGTGACAGTAAAAATATTTAATGCTCTGTATGTATAGCATGAACTCTCACTAGTAAATTTATATTATATCTGGACTAGGTGAACAACTACCAACCCTGAAACAAAACAATGAAAATAAGCATCTCCGATAAGTTCTGTTTATGGCAGCACCCACTGCCTTTGGCAGAGAGGTGTGATATATGGGCCAGGAAACTGGGAAACCAGCTGGAAGTTTGCCTAGAGAGTGGTTACTTAATGTGGCACTTACTATGGTACATGTATAGCACTCACTATGTGTTAAGTATAATTCTTGGTGCTTTACAGAAAATATTGTTTTACTTCTATAATAAACTTAAGAGTAGAGTATTAATATTATTCCCTTTACAGCTAATAAGACTTAGGCACAGATAGGCTAACTTGCTTGAGGTGGCCCATGTAGCAAGTGATGGTGCTATGATTCAAACCCAAGCAGTCTGTCTCCATTCTCTTAATGACTGAGACGTTGCCTCCTACTTTTTCCTTCACAGAATTTAAATGGAAAAGGCTATTCCCAGAGGAATTTATACATAGTAGAAAGTAGGGTCAAAGGAAGGAGCTGAAAACAAAGGAATTAAATCAATTTCTTTACTCTGAATTGTGTGGCCTTCAGACCCACTTTGTTCTCAGGGTAATAGCATGGACATATTATCTTCTCCCACCCCAATATGAACACACCTACTGACAGGAGATTGGAGCATGTGTGCCCAAAGAAACAAACACCTTAAGAGGAAAGATCTTCACTTGTAGAATTGCGGGGGGTCATGGTGAAAAAGGTCTGCTTAATATCTGCTTACCCTAAAGCCCATCAATGAACAAGCCTCACTGTATCAACCTTTATTGGGTTTTTCTTAAACTAAAAAGACCAGAAAAGTTTCAGTAAGAATTTGAGGCATAGTTACAACACGAAAAAGATACTACCAATCCTACTAATTGCTATAATTACTCAGAGATAGATGAAGCCAGAGACAGAAGCCAGTAATATCCTCAAAGTGATGTATCTACAAACAAGATCTGAATTATATGACAAAGGTACTGAAACACACACACACACACACACACACACACACCAAGATAGAGCTCTTGAATACAAAAATATATGAGAAGTTTTAAGTTTTAAGATTTCAGCAAATGGATTGAAATATAAATTGACTTAAGGTCTCAGAAAGTAGAATGCAACAGGAAAGTAAGTGATCAAACAGAAAACCAAAACCTAAGAACAACTTTCCTGAACTCTTATTGCTTCCTTTTGTATGGAATTTCTTAGATTTTCTTTGTGGATGAACACATGCATGAAAATAACTTCAGTATAATCTTATGCTTTCCAAAGTCTCTTTCCACTTTTTTTCCCTGTTCTATTGCAGTACAATTTTGAATAGTTAGAACAATAAGATTAACCTTTAACTTCTTTCATATTTTAATAGTAATGTTTTCAAAGTTTCACCACTGTGTTTACTAACATTTGTGATATATTATTATTTGATTAAAATTAAGAAAATCATGTTATATTCTTTGCAGAAAATTTTATAATAAAAGACTGCTAAATTTTATAAAATTCTGGGAATTTCCCCTTTTAAGTATATTAAGATGGTGAATTATATAAGCAAATTTTCTAATATTGGAAAATTCGTTCAGTCTTGGAATAAGCTCTCCTTATTCATATTCTAAATGTTAGATTTACTTTTATAAATATATTGATGAGTTTGGCATGATATTTACAGTGCTAAATTTTGAGATTTTTCATATTTATTTAATAAATGAAATTATCTACAAGGTTTCTCTAACTTTGCTGTGTTTGTTTGATCTTGTTATCAAATGTATGATAGAATTATGAACTGTGTGGGGTATTACCATTAGTAGTAGTAGTAGTAGTAGTAGTAACAACATAAGATTTACTCTTAGAAAATTTTAAGTACACAATACAGTATGGTGAGTTATTGGTACTATGCTATAGAGTAGATCTCTGGAACCTGTCTTACACAGCTGAAACTTTGTATTCTTTGACCATTTCCCCTCCTCTCACCCACTCATTCTATATGCTTCTATGAATATATTTTAGATCTCACATTTAAGTAAAATTGTACACTACTTGTATTTCTTTGTCTGGTTTATTTCACTTTACTTATGTCCTCCAGGATTAAAAAAAATTTTTTTTATGTTTATCTATTTTGAGGGAAGAGAGAGAGAGAGTACAAGCAGGGGAGAGGCAGACACAGAATCTCAAGTAGGCTCCAGGCTCTGAGCTGTAAGCACAGAGCCCAACGTGGGATTCAAACTCACAAACCATGAGATCATGGCCTGAGCTGAAGTCAAACGTTGAACCCACTGAGCCACCCAGGCAGAGTCCTCCGTGATTATTAATGCTGCTATAAACATAGGGGTGCGTGTGCCCTTTGAACCAGCATTTTTTTTTCTGAGACAGAGAGAGAGAGAGAGAGAGAGGGAGGGAGGGAGGGAGGGGGTGGGGGAGGGAGAGGGAGAGGGAGACCGTGTGAGCAGGGGAGATCAGAGAGAGAGGGAGGTACAGAATCTGAAACAGTCTCCAGGCTCTGAGCTAGCTGACAGCACAGAGCACGACACGGGGCTTGAACCCACCAATGCTTAACCGACTGAGCCACCCAGGCGCCCCTGAACCAGCATTTTTGTATCTTTTGGATAAATACCTAGTGGCACAATTGCTGGGTTATAGGGTAGCTCTGTTTTTGATTTTTTGAGGAACCTCCATACTGTTTTCCAGAGTGTCTGCACCAGTTTGCATTCCCACCAGCAGTGCAAAAGTGTTCTCCCTTTCTCTGCATCTTCGCCTGGCTTAAATTTTTTTTAAAAATTTATTAAAGGTTGTTTTCTGGTCCAACTTGGTGGATATATCATGTACACTTGAAAGGAATACATATTTGGCTTTTGTTCAGTGGAGGATTCTATAAATATCAACTATGTCAAATTGGTTCATAGTGTTTTTTCAGGTCTTCCATATCCGTATAGATTTTCCATCTGTATTCATTCTATCCATTACTAAGAGGAGCACTGACATCTCCAACCATAATTGTGGATACTTCTACTTCTTCTTTCTATTCCATTAATTTTGTTTCATATATTTTGTAGCTGTGTTATTAAATGAAATCACATTTAATATTTTTATTCTTCATGTTAAAATGATTCCTTATTTTTATGTAAATGTTTTCTTTTTTCATGGTAATTTTCCTTGTTCTAAAGTCTACTTTGATACTAATAGACACTTGTGCTTCCTTTTGATTACAGTTTATTTGAGATATATTTTTTATTGTACTTTTAATATATCAGTGTTTCCTTTAAGACAGTATATAGATGTTTTCTAAAAATTCTATGAACAATCTTTTGTCATTAATTTGTCTTTTGTCTTTTAATTGATATGTTTAGACTATATTTAATGTACTTATTGCTATGTTCAGATTAAATCTTATCATTTAGTTAGTTGTTTCAATTTGTCCTACATCTCCTTTTTTCTTTTCCCTTTCTCTGCTGGCTTTTCAATTAATTAAATATTTTTGGGTTTCTATTTTGTCTCCATTACTGGTTTAATATTTATACTTCTTTTTTTTTAAAAGACTAGGGTTACAATATTCATCTTTAATTAATAGCCATCTGCCTTCAAATAATGTTAAATAACTTTCATAAACAGTATTAAACCTTATACAACATAATTCCTCCTTCCCATCTTGTCTTATTATCTAATCTACATTTTACTTTAACATCTGCTCTAAACCTAAAATACACTGGCAATGTTAGTCCTTTATACTGTCTACCTTAGTAAAAGAGAGAAATATACATGTATTTTCATTTTACTGTTTCTGGAGATGTATATGTATACATTTAGATCTTAGCTTATGTGTGATATATTATTTCTGCTTAAAGAATTTCCTTTAACATGTTATATTGAAGGCCTGCTAATAATAAATTTTCTTTGTTTTTATTTGTCTAAAGACGTTTTTATTTGACCTCCATTTTTGAATGAAATTTTTGCTCTGTATAGGATTCTGGGTTGGCAATTATTTTTCTTCTTTCACATCTTTAAATATGTCATTCTATTGTCTTCTGGCTTACATAATTTCTAACACAATAATTCTTATTCTTGTTCTTCTGTATGTAATGTGTCTTTTTCCTTTGGCTATCTTCAAGATTCTCTATTTTTGTTTTTCAGCAGTTTAAGTATGATAGGTGTGTTTTTAATAATTTTTTAAGTTTTCACCTATTTATTTTGGAAGGGGGGAGGAGCAGAGAAAGAGGGAGGGAGGGAGAGAGAGAATTCCAAGCAGGCTCTGCACTGACAGCACAGAGCCTGATGTGGGGCTTGAACTCATGAACCGTGAGATCATGACTGGAACCAAAACCAAGAACCAAATGCTCAATTGAGCCACCCAGGCACCCCAATAGGTGTTTTTAGAGGGGAGTATTTGTCCTATTTGGTGGTTCTCTGACTTTATTGGATCTGTGGTTTAATTTCTTTATCCATAATTAAATTTGCTGTTTTCTCTTCCTTTTTTGGGATTCCAGGTAAATGTTTGTTAAGCCATTTGATGTTGTTCCATAGCTCTTGGATTCTTTGTTTTTGTTTTTTGATTTTTTTTTAATTGCTTAGGCTATGTCTAATCCACTTATGAGTCCATCACAGGCATTTTCACCTCCATTATCTTGCTTTTTATCTTTAGAATATCCATTTGTTTCTAATGGAGTCCTATCTCTGCGGAAACTTCCCATATATTCATGTAATAACATGTACTTTTTCCAGAAAAAAATTTGCCATATTAATCAGAGCTAATTTGAATTTCCTCTCTGGCAATTCCTATAACTGGGCCATTTTGGGGAGTCTGGTTTTACTGATGACGCTGCCGTTGACGCTAAGCTGTTTTTTCTTCTTTTTCTGATTTTTATTGAACTCCTATCATTAAGTGCAGAACAAATTTTAAAATACACAGTATTTATGCCTGGAAATGCACATACCTCTTCTTTTGCTAGTGTTTTATACGTAGAGTGAGTTAATCTAGTCAGAAGTTGAACTGGGTTTTGTTGAACTGTTTGTTTTGTTTAAACTGTTACTATGGATACCTTCAAGCAACACTGACTTTAATTTCTTAATGTCCTTTCCCAGCATTTGAACTTTAGCAATTTGTTAGATATTTTAGCTGAGGTATTCTTATCTGCTTGTATGGCACTTAGCATCTCTTCCTTGTAGTTTGCTTCAGGGAAGCCACTGCTTTCTGTCTTTTGGAGGAATTGACTCTTCCTAGACGTTAGGCCACTAGGTTGTCTTGAGACCTCAGCTATCTGATGAATTCAAAAGTAGTTATGATTTTGTAAATTATCTGTTTTTTTCCTTAATTTTAGGGTGAGAACAACACTATTTCTAACTTCCTAAATTGTTAAGTGGGCGTGGAATTGCTCTATCCAGTGAATTTTTTTTTTTTTTTTTTGGTTTTGACATTGTCTTCTGAGACCACTAAACCAAAACCAAAATTAAAACCGTATTATTGGTTCAGTAAGGAGTTAGTCGGCTGTGGTCAAGTTGGCTCAGTTAGAGGTAAAGCCATCCCTGCTTCTTTCCAGTTTTCTAGAAACCCACATGGAAGAACTTTTACTCTTCCTTCAGCTTATTTTAATGAGTCTATTTGTAGTTTCTCATCGACACTGGGCATTTTCCATCCTTATCATTCCACAGGGTCAGAATTTCTAACTTCTTTGGCCTGCTTCCAAATCTGGAGATAGGTGGTTCTTTGGCCTCAACATTGGTTCTACTCTCTAAAATAGCCAGTAAAACAGTACCTCTGGGGATGCACAATGTTCTAAATAAAGAAATCCATCTTGGTTTTGGAAAACCCAGATTCACAGTCTGTCTCCACTAGTGGTAAGATGTTGAAAGTATTTTCTTCACATAATTTGAAATAATGGACATTCATTTTAGTTGACTAGATTTAGATCGTCTTGAAAGTTAAGGATGATGTGTCTGACATATGTTATACAGTATCTGTGAATCAACAAGGGTTAAAGATAAACTAGATGTAATCAAATAAATAGTATTTCAAAACAATATTCCCATTTACTTACAGAACCTTTTCATTTGCCCTCATGGTCTTGGAAACCATTTGGATTGATATCTTCATTTTAATGATGAGGACATGGGGACAGAATAATAAGTGACAACTACTAAGAGACAGACCTGGAGTACAAACACTATTGTTTCTAACTCTCCCTTCGTGCGTTTCTTCTCTTCTGCACCGATATTTCCTTTAAAAAGTTACTGTATATTGCTATAAAGAATATAGCCTCACTTATGTGGTTCCAGGAAGAACAGGAAACCCCTTCAATCACTACAAAACAATTCAATGCTTTCTGTCATAGTGTAAGAGATTTTCTCTCCTGATTGTTTAGCTTAAAACTTGCTGAGTTGACAGAGGAATGATGGAAATAAATGATAATGAATGCTTTAAAAAAATGGATGGTGAAAAAAGGAAAGTGGAAATGTTGGCTGACTGTAGCAGCAGAATAGAACCCAGGAATGCTGGTTAAAAAAAAAAAAAAAAAAAAAAAGATTATCCCAGCAGTGTTACTGAAGCTGAGCATACAAAGTGCGAGTTGATAATGAAAGCCTACTGCTTTGGATAACACCGGCATTTGAGGGTTTACAATTACCCATAAGCAGTATGTAATCCTATATTCTGTCTCAAGAAATAAGCCTGACATGTCTCCTTGCTGTATCTTCAGGAAGCAGGACTTGAGGAGCATTGACAAAATGGGCTTATTTTTCAACAGCTTTAATTTCACTCCCCGACTTCTTAGAAAGTGTAAATCTCTGCAGAGTACTACTGTGCCCATTTTGTTTCTGCCAGCTCTTTCCCATTGGATCGCCTCCATCTTCCTGGTCACTTCCCACAGTTACTCACAAGTCCTGAAGCAACTTAAAAGTAATGGATCAAGCCTCGGTGAGCAAAAGGAGATTCATTTTCTTAAAAACCTCATTCTATAAACATCTTACCCTTTAAGCAAAACTATGTAGTTGTTGGAAATGCATATTTTAATTTGACTTTCTGGTTTGCTAGCCTTTTTTCTAAATAATTCATTATATATTATAAGATCTTTTAACAAGTTAGATATCAATTTATATTTAACTTTTTTGGTTGTAGGAAAAAAATCAAGAGCATAGAGTATCAGTATTGAAATTCTAAGAGTTTGAGGAATTTAAAAAATTAACCTTGCGTTTAGAGTTTCAAAGTCTTCTCACACTTTATCTTATTTTAACATATGTGGGGATTGGTGAAGTTCATTTCAGTAACCTGTTTTTCAAACAACTAATTATTGTAGAAGTGGGATTAAATCCCTTTCTCTAGCCTTATGTTCTATTGGGCCCAGATATTTCTAATTTCTAATTCATTGACCAAATTTTAATTTATAACAAGGGAGAACCTTATTTCTTCACTTTAAATTTAAGGCTAGTATTATATGGAAGCAAATCAGTCCTAACAGGAGAAGAAAAGTGATTCAGTGATGTGACTCAAAAGATGCCTGTATCTAAAAAATTCAAGTTTAAATAAACCATTCCCTCCAGTCCCATATAATCACATATGATTTGTCCCTATGTGTATAAAACTAGACATTTCATAAAGGCAACTGCATCTTCCACATTTGTCCTGTTCAAGTACAGGGTATTATTTATAATTTTTAGAAGGTACTTATATAAGACATTCAGGTGCAGCAATCTAAGTTTTTGATTTATCTGAAAGGCAACAAAAGGTAGTTAAATTGGTTTTTCCTTGGGCATGCTTTACCTCCTACCAGTCCATTTGGGTTAAAAATAATAGCTTTATGTAGCTCTCAGAACTTGGGTCAGACTCTTCTGACACTTTGTGTATAGATGTGCCCAAAGGCATATGATCCCATGTGTGAAGCCAGCTATAATACATTATGATAATAGGAAAAGTTGTATCCACAACTTTTCTTGCAGGAAGCATTTATTATATTTGTGCATAATATTTCTCATGAGGTTTGATAGGGAACATGATGAGAATAACTTTCTACATTTTTATTAATGACTTCACACTTCAGAATATCTGAAAGCAAGAAGTTCAAGCTTTCTGACCTAAAGCAGCAGCACAGCGCAGCAGCTAAGGTAACTGCTTTCAGTAAGGGATCAAACCTCGGAGACATCTTTGATGTCAGCTTATTCACTCAGGTTCAGATAACATTGCTCATGGCACTTTTCATATCTTAGGTTACGTTATTGAGGCCCATAGTTCATACTGCAAAAATAATTTGCTAAAATATCTTTGATCATTTTTACCTATTTCCAGTTGTAGAGAAATGCTGTGTTTCCATCATTTGTCCCAGTTTTAGATAATGATCTTACCACTCAATTCCTTAATGATTCCTGATTTCTCAAGTTACTTGTTAACTATCTGGGAAGCTTTCAATGCCATTACTTCAGAAAACCTTGGGGACTTCAGTTTCCTAAACAAGGACAAAATATTCCATTTTGTCACTGCAGGTTTTTATAACTTTAAACATCTATTATCCATGAAGAAGTGATCCATAAATTTACACAAGAAACCACAGCTGTTCTTGCACCCTACACCTGACTCTCATATTTGGGTTAGCTGAGATCTGAATGTGGCAATAGGCAAAATGGGAGGGAGTAAATGGTGTGAAAATAGATTAAAATATGGGTTATTTACCTGAATTTGTCAGTAACCAGAAATTAATTGGACAGCTCTTGGGTTTAAAAAAGGGAAGTTTGAGAGCTGTTAATATTAATTCATCTGCTCTGAAAAATTCAAGATAATAGCAGACACATAATTATAAAACTCCTGTTTGATATAAAATATCTTATCCTTTAAATTTAATGATATTCTCAAAGTGATAAAGTAATTTAATTTTGTTTACTTAAGGTATTCAAATAGATGACATGAAACTTGGTATGACCAAATGAATGACGACTCTTCAACATTTGCCAACTTATATGGTGGGCAGAAAATTCCTCTCAGAGAGGAGGTACAGTATCAGTAACCAATACATAACATGCTGCAATATATTTAGATGATAATTTTTAGAGCATTTCTAAATACATCGGTGATGTGACCCTGAAACCAGCCCTTTAAAGTAGGGAAATGTCATAAGAATATGAATGCAATGGTATTATGCCTTTCCCAAATGAAAGTTAAGATTACCCTTTAAAAATGAAATTGGGTAGAATACAAATGTAATGTATGAAATCATTCTGCTTCAGAAATGACAGAATCCATGAGGCTGACTGTGACTGTATTATCAAAGACTTTAGAAAATACTAAAAATTTAATCAAGGATGTCTTGTCTGCACACGTTAGGATGCATGACTGCAATGTCATCTTAACAAAGCAAAGCTCTGTGATTACAGGGTGAAGGGGTCTGCGAGAAATTTGCAAAGGCAGGGTCCAATGAGCAGAAAATCACAGTATATCTGCACCATTATGCCTGGAAGAGGTTCCCTGATGAACCAGCACAAATATTTATTTATAGGTCTCTCCTTGAGTAAGATTGGATGTATCAGGCTAACATTATTTGATGCCACAGGCAGTTAAAGTCTGCCAACTTATATCTCTTGCTCTGTTTCCATGCTAACAAGATGACATCCTATGTCAATAATAAATGTGTTTAACCTGTGCACTTTCAGTGGGAAGGGAAGGCACTTATTAGGCATGTAGATCATTTAAGTCTATTTAGAAATGATAAAATTATGATACATTTTGGTAAGGTGGCAATGTAAACTCATTTTGGTTACTTGGCAATGAAAACTCTTCTATTTAGAAGATCTAAGTCTCCCACTCGAGTCCTATTAAAGTGAATACTCACTATAAAAGACTAAAAGGAAAACAAGCATGACTAGAAAGTGGAGGACTGCCATGAACATGTTACAAACTTCATATATTCATGCTACTCTAATTTATTACATGCTCACTAGAGGCCAGGTATTCTCTAAGTGCTTGGGATATATCAGTAAGTGAAAGACACAAAGATCTTTACCTTTATGTACTTTATATTTTAATTGGAGGATTCAGAAAATAATGGCAAACACAAAATAAGTGAATAATATATTATAGAGTCCTTTAGGAAAAGAAAAACTCAAGCAAGGTGTAAGAGGTGTTGTGAATCTTGGGAGCAAGAAGAAAATTTCTGGTATTCAATAGGGAGGCCAAGGTAGAGAAGTTCATTAAGAAGGTGAAAACTAAGTGGAAACATAGGAGGACAGAGCATTAGGCAAACAAATAACTAGGATAACTGTATACCTGCCAGAGAGAACAACTAGATTGAAGGTTCTAGGTGAGTATAACTTGAAGGTTTTCTTATATATTAATACCGTAGTTCACATTGGGTGCAAACAAAAGAACAGACCAATGGCATTAATTCCCTTGCCCACCTAAAGCAGTGCTCATAACTGGAAAAGAATCTAGTGGGTGGCTGTTAATCCTCCATGACTCACAGTGTTGACTCACAGAAGAGGCAACAACAGTAACAACAGAGGAGGATCTCATATCTTCAGCTACAAAAAACTCTTTGAAATAGATTTATTCAAAGAAGGAAGAGAACAGAATATTTCTTACTTCTATCCAGTAAGAGTTTAATAATAACTGATTAGTTCTCGGATCTATTAAATTAAGCATTTATGGAAAAAAGAAAACATTAAAATTAATAAAACTTGCATTGAGATGACTTCTGCTACAAATATGATGTTAGCCTGTGCTTTCTTCCACTTGATCCACATTCCAGAATGTGAATAAATGATCAAAGAAATATGAGGAGATTTATGTCAGCCTGGAAGCCATGAAGAGTTTTTGAGGAATTCTGAAAAACTTACAACCAGCAAGACTGGTGTAAAGCAAGAGCCATTCAACCCATATGATTCACCAAAATGGAAAGTTAATATGAGGTTTGGAGCAGCAAAAGCTGAGGGCCAAGACTGACTGAGGAGCAGCTGATGGGTAGCATATTACCCTAATGTTTCTATGTACAGTCTCAACTTACCTGGCATAGACACATAGAAGTTTATCAACACTTTATGCTATAATACATCTGGAAGATATTGGCAACTGTGACCAATTTAAAAAGTAATCCAATAAAAAAAACAAAAAACACTTCAATAGAGGACACAAATACTACAGTGAGACTTTCTCCTCCTTCTAAATATGGA
Source organism: Hyaena hyaena (assembly GCF_003009895.1). Lineage (NCBI taxonomy): Eukaryota > Metazoa > Chordata > Mammalia > Carnivora > Hyaenidae > Hyaena > Hyaena hyaena. The sequence goes on along the minus strand of NW_024081521.1, from coordinate 6,257 downwards.
TCTTTGGGTGAACAGAAATAGACGAATTATAATCCTTGGTTTGTTATTTACTGATATCACTGGCCTGTGCAAAGATGTTTTTATTATGTATTTATTTTTAGTAATGTAATGAGTATCCTCAAACTTATCACCCAAGATAAAAACTTAAGCAATAATTCTTACTTCTGCTTTTGTAGTTCTCCTCTAGAGAGCTAATCCTGCCTCTCTCTAGAGCTGATAACTATATTAAATTTTATGCTTGACTCTTTTTTTGCTTTAAAAATGTTATCACATATATAAGCATAGCTAATCAATATATTATTTAATTTAGCTTGATTTTTAATTTCATAATGGTATCATGCGAATATAGTCTTCTGGATCTTGCTCATTTGACTTACTGAATTATAAAGATTTCTACTAAGTATGGATGTGTAGCTTCTTTGGAAGTTCTATAGCTGCCTTAGCACAGCTCAGTCCTCTGCTACAGGGGAAGCAATCACTAGATGATCTCTTGGGGTCTCCCTACAACCTCTGCATCAGCTTCTGCTCTTTAGGGTACCATACCATCCATGGCTTCATCTTCCTGGGTGTTCCTGTATCTGCATGACTCCCTCCTGAGTGCCTGCTTTTGTCCAAAATCTAGAAATGGCGAAAATTTTACCAGAGCAGTAAAATGGTACTCATTAAGAGTTTACTGGGCACAAAAGAACAATCTGCAAACTGAGAGTCTTCAAATCCAAAACCAATATGAATCTCAGAGGCATGACATTACAGGATGGCTTATAAAGTGAAAAAGAGGAAGTTGTTTAACTTTTATAATGACTTTTTTAACAATGAGGGTTTTCTAGACAGCAGGGAATTAGTTAAAAGTGATTATCTTACACCACTTCAGGAAAATGACTCAAGTTTCTTTTATAATTATCAGAGGCATTTATAAGAAATAACTAAAGTTAAGTTTTGCTTATGATCATGAAAAAAGCTAGATTTAATTTTGCTTACATGGATTTAATGGTTTTATCTGCTTGGGAAATTTTCAGGCCAGGTCTCCACTTTATTTTACTCTAAAATTGTAAGTATAGCTCAAGTCAGGCTACTTTCCTCAGGGGGCACTTGGTCCATATAAACTTCCAAATGTTGGGAGTTCCACTTCCAGATGCGTCCACCAAGACCTTCACTTCTCCCTTGTCCTGTCTGCCTTTATGTAACTGCTCTAGCCAGGCTTTGCCTGAAGAATTCCTAGAAGGGACAGAGGCAAGTTCTTGAACTTCAGGGACTGGATGCTTCCAAATTCCAGGAGATGCATGTTTTGCTCACCCAAGGGCCTTCACTGAGCCCCCTCTGCTATAGCAATGAGTGCTTAAATGTTTCTGCAGTTTATCAGGCATCCAGTGGGGATTTGGATCAGCTCCCCTTCTTGCAGCACTCCAATCCTCTAAGAGCCCCCTACACTTGGCCTGAAGAGTAGGAAAGCAGCTCTCTGTCTTCTTACAAGGAGAAGTGAGGGGAAAGGCTACAGCATGCCCACGAAAGGCCACTCATTGCTCAGAAGAACGCTTTCCTTTAAACTCTTGCTGTTTATTTGTATAATATGGAAGATTAAGGTGAGATTTGATTTGCAGCTTTTCTTTCTTTCTCTTTCTTTGGAAGGTAGTTTCCATCTATTGTGCTCAACTTTGACACGTTAGCTAGTATTCCTAAGAAAGTTGGGAAATATATCAACACTGGCTAATATCAACTGTTGACATTGCTTATCACGGGGCGTGGATTCAAGGTGTGTAGGACAAGACCGTTATTTTTTGCTTTGTGTTACTTGCTTGCTTTGTTACTTCTTGAAGTTTAAAAAGCTATTTTGATTAAATGTGAAAATCAAATAGAATTAGTGGAAAATTATTTACAGAGGCAGTAGCAAACCTACAAAAATGAACTATTTCTAAGGGGCTTGTTTACAGGGAGTCCATCTGATGAGACGATTATCCTTGTCTTTGGAATCAGTGGTAGGCTTTCGAGTTTCAATCACTTCAAAAGCAGAAAACTCTTATGTAGTTTTTTTAAATTTAGTGTTTATTTTTTATTTGAGAGAGAGAGGCAGAGAGAGAGCACAAGTTGGGGAGGAGGAGAGAGAGAGGGAGAGGGAGACACATAATCAGAGGAAGGCCTCAGGCTCTGAGCTGTTAGCACAGAGCCCAGATGCGGGGCTGGAACTCACAGCTGTAAGATCATGACCTGAGCCGAAGTTGGAAGCTTAACTGAATGAACCACCCAGGCACCCTAACTCTCTGTATTTTGATTCTACAAGACAAATGAGTCTTTTCCCAGACAATTAATAAAACAATCATGAAACAATTAATCTAATCATGAGATTAGAAAGCATTCTAATATAAAAAGGAATCAATAATCAGGGATATCAATTTAAAACAGTGAAACATATTGAAATGTTCACTACTGACATGTATGTTTCAGATGAATAACTCATTATGAATATTATTTAACTAAGTAGAAAAGTAAAGTATTTTTTGGATTTGTAAAACTAAACAAAAACATTTAAACAAATATGACTTTACTGATAAAAAGTATTTTAATAGAGTGCTTAGAGATTAAAAGTAGAATTATTTTGGGGCGCCTGGGTGGCTCAGTCGGTTGAGCGTCCGACTTTGGCTCAGGTCATGATCACACGGTTTGTAGGTTCGAGCCCCGCATCAGGCTCTGTGCTGACAGCTCAGAGCCTGAAGCCTGTTTCAGATTCTGTGTCTCCCTCTCTCTCTGCCCCTCCCCACTTGTGCTCTGTCTCTCTCTGTCTCAAAAATAAATAAAACCAAAAAAAAATTTTTTTTAATTAAAAAAAAAGTAGAATTATTTTTTCTCCTTAAATTTAGTCTCACCATCTTCCATTGTCCATATTACTATAAGGCATATATGCACATGCCACTTTCTCGGTTAAAAATACTCAAAATCTGCCATTTGCCTGCTAGACAAAATTAACATTTCTTACCATAATGCACAGAGTCCTTCATTATAAGCATAAGATCCCTACTCATTTTAATTTCATAGCACTTCTCATGTACTCTACATGTTAGTATCATTGAAGAATTTGCTATTCTCTGAGCTTATCATAGCTTTTTATATATCTATTCCTTTGGTCATTTTATTCTTTCTATCTGAAATCCTGAAATGATCTTCTGCCCATGAACTACAAATTATCTTTCTATACCCAACCCATATGTCATCTCTACAAGAGCTCTCTTAAAAGCCTTGGTAGCTAGCCATTCCATTCTCTTATAATTATTCACTTATGGCAGTTACCTCTATCTACTGTGACAAGTTTTTCAACTCTCTACCCCAAACTTCTCAGAGAGTTCTTGAATATCTACTCAATAGATATTTTTCAGTTTAATGCATAAAAATTAAAAAATTAAATGCTACATTTGACTGAATACACTCAAGTGGTTCAAGAATCATAATTTAATGTTATAGTTTGCTTAGGAAATCGAAGATCATTTTGTACTCTATTTTCCTATGTGGTAAATTCTAACGCAAGAGCTAATTTCATTGGTAAAAAGCATTCGATAGTCTGCATATATACACACAAGATTTTTATTTAGAGCTGCATAAGATATGATTTTTAGCAAAAGATAAAATCAAATTAGAAGTATAAACTATTTAAACTTCAGTTTAAAAGTTTCACTTTGGAGCTTTTTATCACTCTTCCCAGGGCTAAAAAGATATCCATATTCCCTCAGAAAGGTGACCAGGAAGAATATGAATATGCTTTTCTCTCTTACAAAAAGTATTATATTTAGTAATGTCAGCTACTTGCTGTACTCCAAGACTTGTATAGCTGTCTTCTTACATGTCCATTATTTTCAAGTGTGGAAGGAGAATTGTCTCCATCCTGTGAATGTGTACACTTGTTTGTGAAGCTCTGATATTAATCTTGTCTTACTCCGGGAGTGGCTGCCTTAGCTGGATCTGCTGATTTATTACCATAGATCACTGCAAAGGTGACTATAGCAGGATGGTAAATGACTAGGAACTCAGCTTATTGCTCTGGGTTACCCCTGCAGCTATGCAATTACTTCACCCAAGGTTGAGTGAACTTTCCCAAGCTTATTTTTTCCTCAGTGGAGCTCTCTCTCTTGCCCCTGTAGTTTTTCTATGTGGTGATATGATAAGTACAACTCTTTCAGATCAAACAGCACATTCTGGCTTATAGTCATCAGGTTATTAAAGGAACATGGAAATTTAGACAAACTGTGATAGGCCCAGGCTGAAGGAACCGCTGTGCTCTCAGGTTTGTGAAGTTTGCATTGATGTGTTCTCTACCAGAGCATTGTAAGCCTCAGCTGGTTGCTAGTGCCAGATGCTGTTGCTAAGGCAGCTTGCCAATCTCTTTCCTCTAGACCTGCTTGTTTTCCCAGAGTTGTCTTGGTAGGCTATATAAATATTTCAACAATGAAAAAGCATGCAGGAGGGAATTCTGAGAAAGATTATGGTATAATGGATGACAGAGAAGAAACTGATCTAAACAACCAGAAAGAAATGTGAAACAAACAAAACAAAACAGAACACTTCACCATGGCTGAAATCATGGGATGGTGCCAAACACATGCTCCAGATAATTCAGACTGAGCAAATCAAAGGAAGTCACCAGGACAAAATGCACAATTCCCCTTTTTAGGGAGTAGTGCAGTATTGCATCAAATTATGGGAAGACCTTTCAGAAAACCCTTAAAATATACACTAATTTGGAGAAATGAAGGGCCTAGTGACAGGGCTATGTAATAAAATGTGTGGTTATTTCTTTCTTTGACCTAGATTTCTAATTATGATGCGAGATTATTCTGATATAACTGATAGATAAAGGAGATGAGGTTGGGCCATGAAAAGGATGGAAAACAGCCTACAAGGAGCCATTGTTGTAAAGCCAAGGACCAGCAAAGACAGCTAAAGTGGGAAAGGTGACAACAAATACAGAATCATTTAATTCAGTTATTTATTAACCTAATTACTTGGCAATTTTATTGCAAATGGGCAATCCAGAAAGAGCAGAATCCTCGCCTACTAGGCAAAGTTTACCAATACCCCCAACCATCCCAAATCAAAATGGTCATAATTAAAGAACAAAACAAACTAAGAATAACTAAACAAAAAAAATTTTAGTTGAAACTAACCAACTTTCCTCAGATTGCTGCATAGCTGAACATAGAATATAAAACCTATGGCTTATATAAACTGTCGGACATAAATCACAGGGACGGGTTAAAAGATTCACCTATACTATTTAAGGGGAAATAGGGAGACACTAGTGTTGTTTAGGTGTGTTCTCACTTAAACATGAATCACCATTAAAACAAACACATAAAGTTATACAAAATACCTGAATCAATTTAAATGAAATAAATCTAGATTATATAATATTTCATAGTCATACAGTTGAGTCCATGTCATAGTTCTAGAGTCCAAATATTATCTGGAATGGACTATATGTGAATCCAGTCCCCCACCTAGTTCCATTCAGGTTCTCTCTACTTTCTCATCTCCCCTCCTCTGTCACTGGCAGCAAGAAATTTAAGGATTGAATTTTGGACACCCTTCCCAGCTCCAACAGTCTACTTCCTCACCACAGAAAATTTCACATTCACTATTAACTCTCACTTCTCTTTCTTACCCTACTCCTACTTTCCTTTTCTGCTTACAGACTCATTTTATTTTAAGCTGGAGAAAAAAATCCATTTTTAAGATATTTTATTTGTTTTTATTCTGGCTTCCCCTCAGTAGTTCTTTCAAACTCAGTGATTAGAATCTGGGGTCTTTTCTTATCATTAATATGTTGGGTAATGGTTGATAAAAAAATATAAAACATCTCACTTACTGACTCATTATTGATCTGCCACAAATTAATAACCCACATATTGTCTTGACAAACATGCAAAAGGTGGCTTCGAAAGCATACGTTGAATAATTTACTTCAGGAAATAGACTAACACCATAACATTTGAGGCAGCATAAACTTGTGTAATTCAGGAAATTAAAACATAGAGCTCTGTAAAATAAGAGATAAAATATGCTAATAATAAAATAGATTCAGATGAAAAAGTTTCTGGCATGTCTGAGGAATAAATTTAAAAAGAGAAGAGACTAGAGGAGAGGGCAAGATGGCGGAGAAGTAAGGAGCTCCGTACTTGCACTCGCGCCCATACATCACACAGAAAAGATCTGAAGACATTGGAAACCTTACAAAACCTGAGAGATTGGGAGAAAAAAGACGCAGAATCCACTGA
>NW_024081520.1:770946-792167 GCF_003009895.1 Hyaena hyaena | reverse complement strand
CCATCACCTCCACCACCACCACCACCACCACCACCACCATCACCACCACCACCACCACCACCATCACCACCACCACCATCCCTTTCTGGTCGGTAGCACTTTTCATATCTGTTCTCTCAGTCGGAATAATGCCTGAAGTGAAGGACACTGGACTCCGGGAGATAGGGGCCACAGCTCAGTGCTCCCTTGCTGATAGACGGCAAAGACTGGGCTGATGGCCACATCTACCTAATTCCAAATGCACGTTGAATCCCTCTCCAAGGTTCAGGGTAGCAGTCCACTAGCCCATCTTCCTTAGAGGGCTCCCTGGCCCAAGGGCGGGGGCTGGGCCCTGCAGAGGGCGGTGGGAAAGGTGGGGTCGATCAAGAGAGGGCTCCTTCCCCAGCCTGGTCCCTGAGTCCGTGAGCGCTGCTTCCCTGAGATTGTGTTCACGCAGCCCCCACGCCTCACCGCCCGCACTCTAGGCTCCCATGGGAAGGCCTGGGAGCCAGGGTCCTGAGTCGGCAGCGGTGCCCACGGCAGACCATTGTCACAGCATCCCAGGTTAACATGATGTTGGGTGCCCAGTGATGCTGAAGGTGACCCTGCCACCATGGGAGAAGACGCTGCTGGGGGGCAGGGTGGGAGGCAGGGACTTGGAGGAGGTGGGCCCACTCAGGCCCTTAGCAGGTCGGCCCTCAGCAGGGGGTGGGCTGCCTGCTCTGCGGGAAGCCTGCGGCCAGCTCCTCACAGGATCCTGAGGGCCCTCCTCAGCCACACCCCTGCTCCTGTGGGGTAGCCCTCACGCCCTGTGCTCTAAGAGTGGCATCTAATGCTTGGAGGGAGGAGCGTGTCCTTACGGGCTGGGCTCCACGGGCCAGGCTCGAGGCCTGCAGCTAATGGCGGACCACCTGGATTTAACCCCGCAAAGAGCCGCTGGGATGGCATGAAGGGGCAGGCGGCCCAGTGACAGTGTGTGGCGGGGCGCTGCGGTCCCCGTCATCGTCCCACATCACTAAGGCCCAGCCTCTGGTCCCAGCTTGGTGGCTCTCCTCTGCCCAGTGCACCTGCGCCGCGCGCAGACCCCTGCTTTCTCACAAAAGTAAGAATGGCATCAAGCTATTTCTGGCTCCCCTCCGGGGCCTGCGGGGCTGATAGCGCCTGTGGAAGTGATTCACACGGTGTCCCCTTTAACCAGGCCATTAATTGATAACACTTAATTAATCTGCCCAGGAGAAAGATCAAATGAAGATTGTGTCCCACAGCAGCCGTATTGACTTTGTTATTCCAATTAACCGCTGGCCAGAGGGGCGCGCTGGCGAGGTCGGCACCCCAGAGTCACCCTGCGGCGGTGACCCCGCGGTGTCCCGGGCCTCCCGCCTGGGCGGCGGCTCCACCCCACGCTGCACGCTCCTGGTCGCCTCAAGGCCGATAACACTGCCCATTAGAAGAGCTGCTTGCTTGCAATTAACTGCTTTATTTAGGGCATTTTTTTCCCCTTCAAAGAGCAATTAGATTTCTGCAGTCTTGGAAAACGCAGACAACTGGGAGCAAGACACCCCATAAATCAGGCTCCAGGGCGGGCGAACCCCTGCTTTGGCAGGTGCCTGGTGGGAGTGGGGGGGAGTCCGAGCCCTGCAGAGAAGCCCCTGAGCCCCCCTAGGCCTGTCCAGGCGCAAGTCAGGGCACTCTGCTCTGGGATGGAGGACTGCACCCCTCCGCGCTGGTCTGGAGCACCCTGAACCCTTGTTTACCACCCCCGCGCCAGCCCCCGCCCCTGCCCCCAGCCCCTTCCCTTCCCCACCCTCCATCTCCTCCCTCCCCTCCCCCTCCCTCCCCAGTGCCCTCAGCAATCTCCCCTCCCCCTGCTCCCCTCCCCTCCCCTCCATCCACATCCCCGTCCTTCCCTCCCCACTCCATCCTGCACAACTAACTGTGAGTCCTGCTTTCCTGTGCCCCCCACCCAACGCCCGTGTTGGCTCCCGGCCCCGGAGCCCAGCAGAGAGGCTGCAGGTGAGAACAAGGCCTCACCCCGCCCGCACCACGGAGTCCTAGGCCCCTCAGGGCCACTCACACCCGTGCACGGATGTTCCAGCATCAGGGCCCACGGGGACAGAGAGCGGCCGGGCCCCGCTGCAGAAGGCGTGACCACCGGCGGGGACAGGCTTCCTTTCAGGGAGATGAGAATCTTCTGGACTACGGAGCGCTGGTGGCCGTACAGCCTTGTGACTACGCACAAATTATCACAGGATTGTACACTTTAAAACGGTGAATTTCGTGTTACAAGAATTATATCTCAATTTTTTAAAACAGGGAAAAAAGATCTCTTACAACTTAATGCTAAGAAGACAAACAACCCAATTAAAAATGAGCCGAAGATTTGAGCGGACATTTTTTTTTCCCAAAGAGGATTCCAGGATGGCAAATGAGCTTGGGAGAGGAGGCTCTCCGTGCTCCATCTGGAGATGCAAATGCGCAGCCCACAGCCGCGCCGCCGCCAGGCCGGGCCGGACACGGACACCGCCTCGGGAGCAGCCCTCCCTGCGTGCAGGGACCCAGGCCGCCGTGGGTCAGGAACTCGGCCACGCTTAGAAAGTTACAGATGCACCAGCAGCCGGGAGCCGCCACACCGCCAGGCCTTTGCCCGACAGATGCAAACAGGCGTCCGTGTGAAGAGCTGCACGCGGACGCTCACGGCAGCTTTCTCTCAACGGCCCGGACTGGAGCCTGGCCCGCGTCCATCCACAGGCACCACGTGGGCTGGCGCCCCCAGCAGTGAAATGGAACAGCTGTCGTCACACACAACACCGGGGTGAATCTCAGGAGCATGACGCACAGCAAGAGGAGCCAGAGGAAAGAGGTGCATTTGTATAACGTTCTAGTAAGAGAAATGAATCAGTAATGACAAAAAGACCCACAGTTTGTGGGACGGGGTGAGGTGTGAGGAGGGGCATGGGAGGGGTGGGGGGCAGAGACAACCTCGGGGGGTGTGCTCGTCATTCAGGCCGTGGGGGTATTTTCATGGCACGGACGCCCGTCACCGTCAGATTACGTACTTGCGCTACGTGGAGTCTGTCGTACGTCGGTGACATTGGGATAAAAGCCGTTTTACCCTGAACCCCCCCGTGGGGCTGTCCTGCTTCCTGGTCATGTGCCTGGGTCCCCTGAGTGGGGCCGGCGGGTGGCATCTGTCCCAAACCTCCCCCGGGAGGCTGGAGCGCCTCTCCCTGCTCCTGGCATGGCGGCAGGGCCTCCCGCTGGGCCCTCAGGTCTGAGGGGCGTGCAAGTGCCAAGATCAAGGGCTCACAGCAAGTGTGGGCAGGAGCCACCAGGGATGACAGGCAGCTGCAGAGGGCAGGCGGCAGGGCCGAGGGGAGCTGAGCAGATGGCCCGGCCCTGAGCACGGTCACCCCCCGCTGTTCACCCCCAGACTCCTGACGCCAGTGCTCTGCCTGCCCATCCCCTCCTCCCCGGGGGACAGGGACCTCGCCCTGAGCTGGCTGGCTTCGAGCCTCTGCTACATGCCCTACATGCCCGGTGGGAGGCCTCTCTCCGAGGCCTCAGTTTTCCCACCTGTAAAGTGGGCCCCATGGACTACCCTCCCTGTTCGTGACCAGTGGGGCAAGGGAGCCGCCTAGAGGGTCATTTCCTGCTGGACCCCACAGGGCTCCCGGGCCTGCCCCCCCCCACGTGGGGTCAGAGGGAGACCTTGAGACCCAGGTGCCACCTGAGGGGGTGGCCGGGGTCTGGGAGGGTGAGAAGAGGGAGGGAGAGAAACACCCTTTCCTCCCCTCCTCCACTCCCAGGGGCCTAAGCCCACCCACCAGGAAGACAGGAAGGGAGGCGCCATCTTCTCCCCAAACACCCCCCTCCAGGTGAGCCCCCCAGGCAGTGCTGGCCCCTGCGGTGGGCCTGTGGGGGGGCCTGTGGGGGGGCCGTGGGGGGCCTGTGGGGGTACCCTTGGGGGGGCCTTGGGGGGCCGTGGGGGAGCTTGTGGGGGGCCCATTGGGGGGCGGGGGGCCTGTGGAGGGGGCCCGGGGGGGCCGGGAGGGCCTGTCCACACACACAAAGCTGAACTTTTCCAGCTGCCTAGCCACCGCGGCCGGGGGGGGGTGGGACAGGATCGCCCCAGACAGAGAACAGGGACACAAAGTGTGAAAAATTGGGCTGACAGCACCTCGCTGATAGCTTGTTGAATGAGTGAGCTTGACTCGGAGGGAAATTTACATTTATATAGTGCATTTCACCGGGTCTGGCCGGGCCACAGCTCCGCGGAGACTCCGAACCCAAGCGCCACCCCTGCAGGCCCCGCAGCAGGGGCGCGGCCGGGCGCTGGGGAGAGCCAGGCGGCCCGGAGGACAGTGCAGCCGCCTCAGCGAGGCCCCCGGGCTCCCGAGCGGCCCTCTGCCCTCCGGCCTCCCTCCTGCCCCTGCCCGGGCGGCCCAACCTCACAGGGAGAGAGGCCTCAGGAGAAACCAAACCTCGAAGCCCGATCTCAGACGCAATTGCAGCCTCTGGGGCCATAGAAGGATTTTCTGTTGTTTGAGCCGTCGGGCCCGTGGCACTTTGTCACAGTGGCCTGAGTGACTGAGACACGCATTGGTGTTGAAAACCAGAGAAGAAACGACCGTGTTTTCACAGGTGGTGTGGCTGATCGCCAGGAGAATTGGCTCGACCCGCCTCCAGCCACGACGCCTTCCGGCGAGGGGCTCGAAGCAGGGAGGGCACAGGCTGACAGTCGGAGCCGGGGAGCGAGGGGAGGCTACAGGCTGACGCAGGAAACAACAGCAAGAGGAAAAACTCAGTCTCCTTACAGCTCACAGCGCAGACCAGCCCGTGACATGCAGGGGCCTCCAGGTGACACCTGGCTCAGGGCCAGAGGTGACCTTAGCCTGACCTTGTCCCCACCCCCCAGGATCCTGTGAGTCTGCAGTAACGTGTAACAATCCCTCTGCGGGGGAGGGGGCGCCCGGGGGCTCAGTCGGTTGAATGTCCGACTTGGGCTCAGGTCATGATCTCACGGTTCGTGGGTTCGAGCCCCGCATCGGGCTCTGTGCTGACAGCTCAGAGCCTGGAGCTGCTTCAGATTCTGCGTCTCCCCCTCTCTCTGACCCTCCCACCCTTGTGTGCTGTTTCTCTCTCTCTCAAAAAATAAAATAAAACATTAAAAAAGTTCCTCTGGAAACTTCTTTTATCTCTATCCCCCAAATCTATGTTAGCAATCAGTCCCAAGCATACGGCCCCTGATGTACATCTGAGGGTCTCCCGACAAACACTTCACTAGACAACAGTAAATAACCTTAACGGCAGCGAGCTGTTCCTCAAGGCCCTGGAAACCTTGCTTCCGAAATTCCTTAGAGACTTAGGCTGGCCCTCCCCCCCCCCCCCCCCCACCCCCAGCCTGGAGGCCTGTAATCAGTCCTCTGTCGTGACCCCAGTGCAGCTCTTTCTGCCCACGGGCCCGTCCCCGCACTTTAGGAAAACCACCTGCTCGCACTGAAGACATCTCAAGAATTCCTTCTCACCGTCGGCTCTGAAGCCCAGCATCTCCACGTCACAGGTGACCATTCAGGGTAAGAGGCAAAAGACGGGGCGAGCCCACGACTGGCGAGCTGCTGGCGACCGCCCCCCTCCCCAGACCAAAATACACCACAGCTGAGCCTTTCCATGTTCTTAAAACGCAGTCTCAGAGGAGAACAAACTCTGAAGCAACACAGAAGCCGTGAAAGATTCATAAATCTGACCACATAAAATCAAGTTATTTCTAAATGGCAAAGCTGCCCCTTCAAAATAGACAAATAGGGCGTGGGGTAGGGGCGTCTGCAACACCCTGAGAGACGGAAGGCTAATCCCATTGAAAAGGACCAGCAACGTCATAGGAAAAGCGAAGGCTGCAGAGGAAGAGACCGCCTGCGGCCCGCCCGCCCGCCCCTCCCCTGCGGCCTGCTCCAGGCAGCCTCCTTCCGTCCCGGCTTCGCGACGGGTTCCGGGCCATCCTGGCCTGGCAGCCTCCGCCAGGCGGCCCTGCCCCCGAGGGGCCCATCTCTCAAGCTCCGCTGCCATCATCCTGAAATTCTTATTCTTCTCGGGCGCGGGGCCCCCGGACCCTGCTGCGTCTCCTCGGCCACCTGTGAGCGACCTCTGATCCCCTCGGCGATACCTTGAGACCCCTGCGCAGCTGTGTCTGTCCCCTGGGCCCTGAGAGCCCGTTGTCCCGGACAGAGGTAGCCTGGCCCCGCCTCCGTGGAGCCCTGCCTGACCCCCAGCTGGCCCCCACAGGCCCGCGGCGTCCCCTCCGCCCCATGAGCCCACAGAGGTGCTGTCCTGCCACATGGCTGAGGGCTGTGCCTGGGGGGGTGGGGGGGGCTGGGACACTGGCCAGGACCCGACCAGCTGCCGGGTCAGAAGCGCATCCTTACCATGGTGCTCAGCCCCGTCCAGTCCCACTCGGGATCCCCAAGCCACCCAGTCTGCTGCCCCTCTGTTTGTGGGGTGGGGGCCCTGGGTGGCTCCTGGGCACAGGCTGAGCGGGGGCTTGTGGCCCTGGCGCTTCCTGAGTCCCTGTCCTCAGCCCCCGAGCCAGGCCGCACGCCCCATCTCCACGGCTCAGCGCTCAGGGCCTCAGGGGCCGTGTTCTGGGGGCCACGGCAGCCCCCACAGCTGAGGGTGTGCCGGGCCTCGGGGCAGCCATCCAGGCCAGGCCTCCCCAGGACAGAGTCGCCCGACCCAGGGAGCCGCCCACTCCCAGAAGCCAGTCCTGTCCCCAGGGAAGGGGACCGTCACCTGTCATGTGGGGAGGCCCTGGCTGTCTTTACAAGCTCCGCAGATGTTTTAAACAAAACTCCCTTTATTTGATGAACTGAGTGCAGAGGGGGCCTCACCGTCCATGTCACCAGGATGTGGGGATGGGCACCACCCAGGCGGGCGCTGGCACGTCCACTACCTCCCGGAAGGCGGTGTGCTCTCACAGTCTGCACAGGAAGGAGACGGTGGAGGCCGTCTTGGCCGGACAGACCACGGCCAGCTGGTGCCGGGCCGTGTCCTCTCGCAGCGGCTGAGCCTGGGGGAGTTGGGGGTCCAACCAGCAGCAAGAGCCCTGCCGGGGGCCCTGGCTGAAGGCGGGGCAGGCAGGGAGGGCTTGCCCCACAACACACACCGTGGGGTGCCCTTCCCCGCAGTGCCCGCCCTGGCAGCCTGCGGGACGAGGACCTTGGGACCCCGCACCACCTCTCGCGCTGGCCCCAGGCTTGCTGGGACCTGGCCGGACCCTCCAGGCCTCCCACCACATCTGACGGAGTGGAGGCCACGTGCTCGCACCAACCAGTCCCTTGGCCAGGGCCGTGCCCTGCGGTCGACTGGGCCAGTCGGGGTCCCTTCTGGAGCCTGGCCGCGCTCCCAGAAGAGGACTGGGGGAGGGCACAGAGCGGCCCCGGTGCCTCAGCACCACCCCCGTGAGGCCCGGCGCGGGGAAGGTCCTCACCAGATTCTCCCACGGCCCAGGCCCCTTCCGGCCGCTCCTGTGCACGGCCGCCCGCAGGAGGCCAGAGGTCAGGGCGGGCAGGGGCCGGGAGGGGTGGTGAGGCCGAGAAGGGCAGGGGCCGGGAGGGGCAGAGGCGGGCGAGGATCAAGTCTGTAAAAGCAGGAGGAAGAGGGGCCTCCGCGGGGGGGGGTCGGGGTGGTGCCCCGGCCAGGGCCCGGCCGGCCTTCTCGGGCGGTGTGCGGGGCGCAGCAAGGGGGGCCGTTGAAGGCCCGGGGCCGGGTGGTAGGTGAGAGGGATGAGGAGAGCACGCAGGCAGGTCGGGGCCGAGGAACAGCTCCCAGCCCTGCTCCCGCCCCCCTGCACCTGGCTGGGATCAGGTGTCCCTCCGCTGCGGTGGGGCGATGGGGGGCAGTGGGGAGCCAAGAGCCGTGGGTCTGGCCAGCTCAGGCCCAAGGCCAGAGCCAAGGGCTCCGTGGCCACGGCGGGTCTTCGGCTGAGTGGCCGGGTCCCTCGGGGCACCCCCAGAGAGAAATGTTCCTAGGACACGGGCTCCCCACACGGGCTTTGGCTTGATTTTTTTATGCCGCCTGTGAGTTATCAATCTCCGCTCCCTCCAAGACAAATGCCATGTCAGGCTGGCCGCCTGGACCCCCTATTTATCACCATTTAATATATATTAAAGTGCTCTCACCTCTGATTGCAAAAACAAACAAAAAACGCTGCATCAATCACGGGGCAGCAACAGGCGGAGGTGGGTGGGGTGAGGAGTCGGGGGCAGGCTGCCCACAGGTAGACCCACGCTCATCGCCAGCACGGAGAGGACACCGTGGCCACAGGTGCCCCACCAGGAAGTCGCTCGCGCCCCGGCTCGCACCGCAGGCCCTCCTCTGGGCCCGTCTCAGCCCGCGGAAGCTATGCCGGTCGGCCCGGCACTGCCCGTGACACGGTCTCGGCAGCTCAGGGCTCACGGAGCCCCGGGTCAGGAGGGCCAGCCAGCCCAGGAAGGGGCCCTCCAGGGCAGGGGTGCGGAAGTGGAGGCCCATCCGTGACGGAGCTCCACTGGCCCCTGGGCCCTGCTGGCCATTCACAGGACGGACCCTTCCATCAGGACACGGACCCCCTTCCAGGGAAACACTGAAATCCCAGCCTGAGTTCCAGCCGGGGACAGCGTGGGTGCTTGGACACTCCCTGTCCACCCCCCCGGCCCCCCTTGACTTACTAACGTGGCCGGTAAGACAAAATGCTGTGAATGTGGCCCACCGAGCGTCGGCACGGCCGGTACACCACCCCTGCAGAGGACGAGACTGAGGCCCCAGAACGGGGTGGGGGGTGGGGGCTCAGGCCAGAACCCGCATCCTGTGCATCAACAGGCTCCCCCACCAGACCTGGACCCCCAGCCCCCCTCACTTCTGCCACCACCTCCGGCTGCGCCGCCACGATCCACTCCCCCTCCTGCCCCATTACGAGCAAGGCCCCTGCGGATGGAGCTCCGTGGCGGCCCCCAGCAGTGGGGGCTGCTGGGACTGCAGCGGAGGGAGGGGCACCGGCTCGGGCCACTAAATCAGTCCACGCCTGTCACCAGCTCGGGGCCGCGGGAGCCGCCCGAGCGGAAATAACAAATGGCTGTCATTGTGGAGCCAAAAACCTGTGATTATAATTATCACATCCTTGGTGACCTTGCGTAAACTTTAATCCCTCTCCAATGGAGCATTTAAATAGCCTTCACCGCGCACCGCAGAGCCCCCGGCCCGCCCGCCGTGCCCCCAGCCCCAGTGGCTCCCAGGGGGCAGGGACGGCTCTGGAACCACAGCGCCAGCTCGCTGGGCGTTGAGCCGGGGCTGCCTGTGACCCCCCCGTCCCTCCACCGCCCCCACTTCACAGAGGCATGCGCTCCGGGGAGGTGGGGCGCCGACTCCAGGGCCCTCTGACCTGCCCTGCGCCCCCAGGTCCTGTCCTGGGGCGAGCACGGTCCAGGTGCAACTCAGTGGGCCTCCTCCCGCACCCCAGGCCCTCCTGAGGTGGGGGCACCAGAAGAAGCCTGGGGTGGGGACGTGGCTTAGACTGTGGGGAACGGGATGGGGGTCCCTTGGAACAGGGCTCCCTGCTGGGGTCTACACCGCTCAGCTGTGCAAACGTGGGGTGAAACCCTGTGGGGCCAGAGACAGACGGGGGGGGGGCGCGGGAGAGACACAAGCCTCGGGCTCAACGCCCCCCCCATGAGGTGACGACGGTGGGGTGCACGCTCACACACACACACTCAGTGACACACCTGGAGCGCATTCGCGCACACACACACACACAGATGTACACATGCGTGCATGCACACGCTTATCGTGCACAAGTGTGCACCCCAGTGCAGACACGTGCGCACGCGTACACATGTCTACAGTCCCGCATGTGCACATGTGAGCTCACAGGTGCATATGCACTCACCTGTGCTGCCTGTGTTCACACACACACACACGCCCCTGGGTGCACGCTCGGTCATGCTGACATCGCTGAGTCCTTGCTTGGGGGCACATCAGAGGCTGGTGACTCCAGTCTGCAGGGTGGGCATCGGCTCCGGTCCCTGAGGCAGGGAGCAGTGTGCTGAGCAGCGGGTGTGGGTGCTGCACCTGGCGGCTGCCAGGGGCTGGGGGGTTTGCTGGGGGGGAGCAGGGATCTGGGGTAGACGCTGAGTGCAATAGGGAAGAAGGCACAGGTGAGGGAGGGGAGCCGAGGGCTGAGCCTGGGAAACCCCCACAGGAGGGGGACGGAGGAGGCCAGGAGCACAGTGCCCTGCAGGTGGAGAGGGTCAGGTCTGGAAGGAGTGTGGGGCCCCAGGAGCCAGAGGGCGCCCCCCACCCAGGGCCACGTCTCTCTCTCCCACACACCAGGGCCGCACCTGCCGCCCCGAGCTTCAGGAAAGGCGGGTGGCGAGTGGAGCTGTCAGGTGGCCCAAGGCTTCACGCTGAGGCCGCCGGCCCAGCAGGGGAGGCCGGAGGGGGCTGTCACAGGGCTCACAAGGTCACAGCAGGGCACACAGGCCACACCTCCCGGGGCCTCAGCGTGCAGCCACGTGGATGAGCCTCTTGCCACTCAGAGCAGGGAGCCACGCAGCACCGCCCCACTCAGCAGGGCCTCAGTTTCCTGCTCAGTCTTAGGCGAGGCCAGGACAGCGGTCCTCTAGACAGGGAGGGTCTCTCTGGAGCCCGTGGCACGCAGTGGGCAGGGACACGCCCATAGTTCGAGGGCCAGGACCTCAATTACTGCCCGCAGACTCGGAAATGTCAGCCGCGCCCTCAGCCGCCGGGTCTGGGCCCGAAGCAGCGGCCGGCGAGGCGCTCAGAAATCCCATAATTGCCGGCTGCCACGCAGTCACCCCTGACAGGCTGTCTCCGCCCCCCCAGGTGGCACACAGCCCTCAGCCCCCAGACCCCCCCCCCCGGGATCCTCCCACCGCAGTGGCAGGGCGTCTGGGGGCAGCGGGCCGAGGGGCTGACTCCCCCTTCGCCCAGGGCTGGGCTGGGCTGGGCACCCCCTCCTGTGACCCAGGGGCTTGCCCACACCAGGGGCTCCAGCTGATTCTTCCGCACCCCCACCCCCAGATAGTCCTGGAGCCTCGAAAGCTCCCCCACAGAAACCAGGAGTGGGAGAGACAGCAGGGGGCTTGCTGGGGAACGGGGATCCTCCCCCCGGAGAGGAGGGTCACCTCAGCCCGGGGCAGGAGAGGTGTGCACGGGGTGGGCGGAGACACAGCGGCCACCGTGCAAACACGCTTGTGAAGCCGGCACAGGGGGTCCTGGGCGGATGCCTCGGGGCTGCCCCCGTCCCTCAGGCCACCGCACAAGTGGGTGCACACGCTCACGCCCCTTTCCTCAGCGGGCACCCCTGGGGCCTCCGCCCGGTCCTGCGGCCGGTGGGACTGGGGGAGGGGGAGGGGGGGTTCTAGACGGGCGCCCACCTGTCCTTCCGCTTACCTCCCCGCCCATCTGTCGTCCGCCCTCCCTCACCCACTGTGCCGTCGCTCACGCCTCCAGCCACACACCCGCCCACACTCATCCGCTCAAGCACAGTTACCATCCATTCGTGCACCCGTCTGTCCGCCCTCCACCCGCCGACCACCCATCAGTTCATCAGCCTATTCACGCATCTATCTTTTCCGTCAGTCAGCTGACCCATCTGTATGGGAGCCGGGTGCCCCGGAGCGGACGCCGGCCTTCCTGAGGGACGCAGGCCGGGCGCCTCGGCCCAGGTGGAGGCAGGCAGGCAGGCGGCAGTAGGGCTGGTGGTGGTTACATGGAGAAGTTCTGTCTTAGACTATCCTGCTCTCTCAGGGAACGAAGTAAGGACAGCAGGGAGACTGAGGAGTAAGGAGCGTTAGAAGTTTAAGGAGAGAAGAGAATGGGAGAAAGTGTCCTTGAAAGCAAGACTTTGTGAGCGAGAGAGAGAAATGAAGTAGGCTTGCCAGCCAGTGCTAAGTACCCCTTGAGGCTGTGGTCATAAATTTACAGAATGGTGAGTGCAGTCGTGTGTTTATGTGCTGCTTAAGTGTGTCTACACAGCCACCCAGGGGCCATCCATCCCCCATCCACCCCTCCTCCATCCACCCCTCCCCCATCCATCCATTCACCCACCCATCCACTCATCCATCTCCAGTCCATTTATCCACCTCCCATCCATCCATACAGCATCCATCCATCCATTCATCTATTTATCCACCCATCCACCATCCATCCACCCATCCATCCACCCACCCATCCATCCACCCACCCATCCATCCACCCACCCATCCATCCACCCATCCATCCATGTAGCATCCATCCATCCATTCATCCAGAATCCGTTCAGCATCCATCCATCCATTCATCCATCAACCACCCACCCAACCTCCCATCCATCCATCCATCCATCCACCCATCCATCCATCCATCCATCCACCCATCCATCCATCCAGCATCCACCCATCCACCCATCCATCCATCCATCCACCCATCCATCCATCCATCCATCCACCCATCCATCCATCCAGCATCCACTCATCCACCCACCCATCCATCCATCCATCCATCCACCCATCTATCCATCCATCCCCCATCCATCTATCCATTCATTCACTCTTCTTTCCTTCTATCTTTCCTCACTACCACCCATCCATCCTCTCTTACTTCCATCTTACACACGCCCCATTCCTCCTCCATTCCAGGGGGGACAGGACACTGTTCCTGCCTTCAAAGAGGACTGAAGTCCAGGGTGGACAGAGGGAACACGTGAGTGGGCGTGGAGGGTGATGCCCATAGCCACTGCGGGGTAGGGCAGCACTCTGTCCCTCTGTGGTGGCTCCAGGCCTGAGGGCTCCCTCCTCACCCCTCCTTCTGCTGTGCCCTGGACTGCATGCTCGACCCCTCAGCTCAGAAGTCATGTCACAGGCAGGCCGTGAGCTGGGGAGGTGCACCCTTCCTTCTTCCTCCTCACTCACCTTCTGGTGTTTTCTACCCTTTCAGCTCAGGCTTGACCCCAAAGCCCATGTGTCCCACAATCTACAAAATAAGCAGGAAATAATGAGAACTGTTCAAGTTCCTTGACATGACTCCAGATTCTGCCCACTGTGGGGCACAGGCAGAGACGGGCAGGGGCTGGGGTCCACGGGGCACACCACCAGCAGTCACTGGACCTCAGCTGCCCCGCTCGGCTGCCTCTGGACCCACGGAGAATGCGGCTGCCCTCAGAGGAGAGGCCGGCTCCCGGCAGGTCTGGCCAGGTCCTCCTGTGTGGCTTCGTCACAAGGGTCTTCTGGTGGGAGAGCAGGGCCAGGCACACATCCTCGGCATCGAGCCGGTGACTTGGTGTGTGTGGCTGGGCAGGGGGTGGGGGAGGGTGACTCTGGGTGAGGGGCTCTGCCTGGGAGCCACCATGCGCCCCCGGGGTGGGTGCTCAAGCTGGGGCCGGTGGCGGTGGTGACGGCACCCTCTGCCCTCAGAAGCTTCCCTGGGCAGGTGGATGCGAAGTCACTCTCAGCCCCTGGGGTCGGTGCTCAGGCCTGGGGCGCCGGCGTGTGCCCCAGCTAGGCCACTTTGTCCCCTGCTCAGCATCCTATGCCCGGACCCAGCCGCCACACTGAGACCCTGGCGCCACGGCACCCCCGCCCATGTGGCCCCAGCCTCTCTCCAGAAGCCTCTTCTCACACAGTGCCCTTGAAACACAGAAGTCCCCAGTGATGGAGAGGAGAGAAAGTGCTCCATATAAATGTCATGCTCTT
Organism: Hyaena hyaena; assembly: GCF_003009895.1. NCBI lineage: Eukaryota > Metazoa > Chordata > Mammalia > Carnivora > Hyaenidae > Hyaena > Hyaena hyaena. The sequence continues at coordinate 778,470 of NW_024081520.1, read as the reverse complement.
CAGAATGACATTTGTCTGTCGTCGCCACCCCGCCCCAGCTGGCCCTGTCAGGCTCCCCGATGCGCGCCCGCCCCCACCCCTGCCCACAGCAACCTGAAGCCCGAAAACTTCCATCACGCTGCTCCTTCTTAGGAACCCTCAGCATCTCTCTTCTCCCGCAGAAGCAGGACCTCAGGATCACCAGGCCGTGTCTCCAACAGCAGGGAGCCTGGAGGAGGGGCCTCGGAGCGGGTTGGGGGGGCAGTGGCTCACCCCCCCCAGCCCTCCTGCCCTGGAGGGCAGGGCCCTCTCCAGGGCTCCCCCTTGCTGACCCCCTCACTCAGCGGTTGGGGTCAGACCTGACCACCTAGAGGGCAGCAGCAGAAAGGGAGCGAGCGCTGCAAGGCACAGCTGAGGCGAGCACGTCGGCCCCTGGCCCACCTCTCGCGCCCACAGGGCCCCCTCATTCTTCCCTACCCTCGGCCCTGGGCAAGGCTAGAAAGTCACCCCCAGAAGGCACTGGGGACTGGGATGCAGAGCCCAACGTCACCATGAACACGATGCCCACATCCTACAGACTGGCACCCACCTCCCTCCTAAAGGCCGGGCCTCTCCTCTGTCCCTCCCTCCGCCCCCTCCCCTTCCACCCTCTTCCTCATTCCCTCCTCCCCTCCTTCCTTCTGCGCCCATGTGCCAAGTGCCCCTTGGCTGGGTGCTGGCCCTGGAGACCCTGGAGCTCCCACCCGTTGCGTGCTGGCAGCAGTGACCTCCCCTTGGCTGGAAGGTGGGGGAAGGCGGCCGGAGCCTGAGGCCGCAGAGGGGACTGGCCCCACTGCCCCGACCCACGGGAGGCCCCCCACCCACGGGAGGCCCCCCACCCACGGGATGCACACCTGGTTCCCGCACATGCACACACCGCTCCCCCAACCCGCACATGCACACATCGCGTTCCCGCACACACATGAGCCTCCCCCCGTTCCGCACACGCCCCGCCCGTTCCCGCACACGCGCACACGCCCCGCCCGTCCGGGCCAGAAGCAAGCAGCGAGGACCCCTCTGAGACGTGTCACTCTCCCAGGCCTCTGCTGGACAGATCCTCCGGGGGCCCCTGTCCCCAGAGCGCCCCGCCACCCGGGACCCAGGACCCGGCCCCACACAGCTGATGGCCGGCCATGCCCGCTCCCCGTGCGTGCGCGGCCTCCGAGAGGGAGGCAGGCCTGACGACGACCGGGCAGCGGGGTGCAGCTGACCAGCCGTTGGGGTCCCGCCCCGAGGGAGGAAGGGCGCTCGGCCGGGGCTCACCCTGGGACACGTGGGAGCTTGCACTTCGGACCGATGAAGTGCCCACGGGGCTCTGCGCGGTGGGTCTGACGCTGGCGCAGACCGAAGGGTGAGTCTGCACCTCTCCAGCTGTCTTCTCCAGTCACCAGGCCCTCCTGGGGGCCCCCGCTCAGGGCCCTGGCACCCTCCTCTGACAGTGGCTGGACACGACCCCAAAAGGGCCATCTGCTGCCCCTTACTGACAGCGAGCACCCATGGGGTAGGTCAGGGTAAACCTGGAGCTGGGGGGTCCAGAGGCCACCCCTCTGAGTCAGAAGACACTCCCCATCTCCACCCTCCGTACAGGACAGGGCAGGAGGGCTGTGGGGGGGGGGTGGAGGCCACTGGGGGCCCCATGGCGGGACCCCACCCCCCCAACCCTCTTTGGGGCCCCTTCTCCAGGTTCCCTGCTGTTGGAGGCGTGGCCTGGTGATTCTGAGGTCCTGCTTCTGCGGGAGAAGAGAGATGCTGGCCTCTGTCTCCGGAGGAAATCCTGTCACTCCAGGTCCCGCCCAGGCCAGGGTGGTGGCCCGGGCAGCCCCCTGGGGGATCTGCTCCACAGCCCCCGGGGTAGGGGTCCCACCTCTGAGGCCCCAGCAGGACCCTCTCCCTTATAGGCCCAAGACGGAAGCCGAGCGGGGGCGGGCAGGAGGGCTGGGATGCGCTGGACCCCGGGGCCCCCAGAGGGGAGACAGCCCTCCAGGAGCGTGGCCGCTGTACGGAGGGTTGGTGCAGCCACTCAGAGGAAGCACAAAATAAATCCTTAATAAAAACCACCTGGGTGACGCCCGTGGCACATGCCGTGAGTAAAGGGGTCCAGCCCTGTGGGGCGCCAGCTCGCACTTGGCCCCCACGGGCAGCGGCGGCGGCCGTTACAGCAACAAGTAAGTCTGCCCCAGAGCAAAGTCTGCCAGGCCGGAGCCTCCGCCGCTGCCTGCGGGGTCTCCCCAGCACCTCACCGGGCAGGGTGATGAGGGGAGTGGCCAGCTGTGTGCTCGTGGGCCGGCTCCAGGGGCGCTGGACAGGACCGGACACCTGTGACCCAAGACGGCTGAGGTTGGAGGAGGAGGTGGAGAGAATAAAAGGAAGAAGGGAGTTCAGATCTCCACTCAACAGGGACCCGACACTGACTTCTCACTTCACTCCTCTGGTCGGAGGCACCTAGCCTCAGGCAGAGCCAGCGCAGGGGACCCTCGCCGCCCCACCCTCCAGCCCGGCCACACCAAGGCCTCTGGGCCAGGTCTAGATGGGGCCAATTACATTCCTCGTCCCTGCGGTGGGGGCAGAGCCTTGAACAGAGAAGCCTGTGTCCCAGGAGGAGAACAAGAGGCCAGCGAGGTCCCAGAGAGGGACAGAGGGCGCTGCCAGGGCTGTCCTGGTGCCGGTGACAGAGACCCCCACTCACAAAGCCAGTGACAGGGACCCCAACTCAGAAAGCAACAAGGACAGCTCTGGCCCCAACAACCAAGTGGGCCAAGGACACCTGCTTCAGGCAAGGTTTGATCTAGCAGCTCAAAGGATGTCCACAAAGCAGTTTATTCTGCCCTTTTCGGGGATTTAAGAGGCCTTTCTGAAGGAAGGCCAGGGCTGTGAGGTCCCGCTCACACTCAGCTTGCTGGGCCCTGCAGGGGAGCCAAGGGAAGCTCAGTTTGGGACGTGCTGCGTCCTGGGAACAAATGGCAGCTGGGATGGGCGCGGCCCCCGGGGGAGATGGCGGGAGGGAGGCTGAGAAGGCCCAGGGGAGACACCCTCCCAAAGTAACGTGGTTGAAGCTCCCCGTGCCTGCCGTGCATGAGGCCGAGTGCCCTCCAAATGAAGAGGAGAGGCCACCCCTCCGCGCCCTCAGGGGCCGAGGGAGGCCTTTGCCCTGTGGCCAAACCTCTGCAGGGGCAGGGACCCCCACGGCGGCTCACTGTTGGTGACCACAGGTCACTCGGCCTCAACGGGCATCAGTTTCCCATCTGTGGGAGTTAGCCCACTTCAGGGCCCATCGGGGGCTCTGGACCAGCAGGTGAGTGTGGGCACTGCTGTCTCCGTGCCCGGCCGTCTTGGGCGGCTCTGGGTGGGAAGGCTCGCGCAGAGCCCTCCACACATCGGCTCTCTCCACGCGGCCTGGGACACAGCCTATGGCGGCTGCACTCGGACTGACCCTGTGCACCAAGGGGAGGGCCGCGGGGAGCCCCCCAGCCCGGTCCCCCGCCACAGCAGAGGGCCGTCTGCCGGGAGCCGCTCTGTCCAGACCCAGCCCGGGAACCCGTGTGCCGGGAGTAAGTAAGTTCATTACCTTCTACAACATGATAAGCCCGTTCTGATTGCTGCATTAAGGGACAGAACTGCAAGGTTATAAATTACAGGGATGTGCTCACGTGTCTGTTTCTCCAGGGCCCCGCAGGAGAAGTTAATTATTTTTATAGGTCCAGATAGGGCACGGCTGAGAGGGATGCCCGGTGTGCGGGCCGGGCCGGCGGGCCGCCGACCCCCACCCAGCCCTGTCAGGAGGACCCCGTGCCCACCCCCCCAGGCCCCCCGAGGCCCTCTCCCTCCCGTGGGGAACAGGTTAATGGGCGTCCGCGGCTCCTTATTACTCCCACCTGCGGAGGGGAGCGAGCAGGCCGAGCTGAGTGGCCGGCGGGACCATCAGTAGCCCTGAAGGATACTCAGCAATCTTTTTTTCTCCCAATTGCCCACCACAGCCTATATTACAAATACATAAATCATAATGTTTCAACAAAAGCAAAATTTAATTTTCTCCTTTCAGCCGTTATCTGGGCCGGGTGGTATATGGCAGGCTGCGCCCGGCTCATTTATTACACCCGCTGAATGGATAATGGCAGCCCCAGTCGATCGTCGCCAGCTTTGTTCGGGCTCTGAATGTGCGGCATAGCCGGTGGTGGCCCAATCTCTCCACATCTGTAATAGATACACAGGACTCTATTATTCCTTGCCAGAGCAAAATTAAATAGTTGTGTGTGTGTGCCGGGGCGGGGGCCAGGCTCCCGGGGGCGGAGGGAGAGCTCCCGAGCAGGCGTGCGGGCCGCTCCGGTCGCCCCCCTCCCTCGCCCCACAGGGGCCAGCTCTGAGCCCGGGCAGGCCCCCTGGTTTCTTGGGAAACCCGCCACAGTCAGGTCCGGGGAAGGCTGGCCCAGGGCAGGGGTGGGGGCGGTGAGCTGCCCTCCGGAACAACAGATTGGTCTGGAGAGGCTGTAGGCCAGCGGTCAGGGACCTGCCCCGCACCCCCACCCACCCCAGGCTTTATGGCCTCATGGTTTGCCCACACCTATCATTTTGCACGATGGACCCATTTCATGGGCACAGGAAACCGAGGCCTGCCTGAGCTGGGGCAGGACCCGGCACTGATCTCGATGGCGACGTCTCGCCAGGCTCCGCTGTTCCTGACAGGGCCGACTGCCGGGACTGGGGTGGCAGGGGTCCCGTGGCCTCGGCCCATGGAGAAGCCCCCCCAGATCCCAGGGTTCAGACCCCAGGGTCAGTGTGATCGGGGGGAGGGGAGCCTCACGTCGCGCTTGCAAAGCCAGGGGGCTCATGTCCCCACCCACCCGTGATCAGCCCAAGCCCCTTCCTGCCCAGGGGAGCCCCCTCTGCCACTCAGCCTGCCAGCGACCCCTGCAGGCGCCGATGCCCCCTTGCCAGTGTCCGGGGGCAGCTGTGGGTGCTGGGAGTCAGGAGTGTGCCCACCCCTCAGGTGAGCAGAGCAGGGCCCCCGCCCCCATTCCTCGGTTAGGAGACTGGGGCTGGCCCTGGCCCAGTGAACCAGAATGGAGACCACACGCACATGTGGCCGGGGGCCCAGAACCCCCAGAATCCCAGCTCCTTCCTGCAGGTGCAGGGTGGGGGTAGGAGGCAGAGGAAGGGGACCCACTACGGACCCTCAGAGAGCAGCTCCCAGCACCCTCTGAGTGGACTGCCGTGGCCCTGGGACCGGGGACAGGCTCCCCAGGGAGCCCCGGTGGGCCCACCAGCCTCGCCCGGCACCCGGGGGCTGCTCCGGAGGGGCGCAGGTTCACCGTGCAGGGCGGGTGCCCTGACTCGCGTGCTGGAGGTTACTTCCCGCCGTGTTTCCTGGTGCATGTCTGCAAACACGCTGTGACAGAGGAGATGCAGTGTCGGTGGGGCCGCAGCCCATCTCTCATCCAACCTTCATGGAGCACCTTCTTCCTGCCATCACGGGCTTCCTGAGGCCGCCGCCCGGCCCTCCCCCAGGAGGTGGCCTGGCGTGCGTCTGCAGCACAGCACTGGGCGTGGAGGGGGCCGGCACCCGCGGACACTGGAGCCGGAGGTCCCCGGGCCCCTGGGCACAGCCATCCCGGCCGGGCACCCAGGGCTCCAGGGCCGAGTGCCTCCCCCAACCCCGGGCCTGGTCTCTGCTGCCGCTGGGCTGCTGGCACCGCATGACCCACAGCTGACCGCCAACTCTGGCCAAGGCCACACGGGAGCAGGGGAGCGGGGGGTCTTCACACCCCACAGGCCCACCCACCCCAGGAGGCTGCCCAGTGCCCAGGCCGGGCAGGCGCTGAGGGTCCACGGCCAGGCCCCAGGTTCAAAGGCAACGTTGTGGGGCCCGAGTGGTCACAGTTCAGCTGTACCCCTGAGGTCAGCATGGCAGAGGAAAAGCTGTGCTATTGGTGGGGAGGGCCTGCTTTTTCCTGGTCACTTCCCAAAACTGCTCTGTCCCTTGCTGACTCTTGAGCACATTTCTTAAGTTTCTGGTCACAGTTGGCTATTAAAACTCAGTCTGGTTGGAAACTTCAACCACAAACCCGATTCTGGCTGGTGTCCCCGCCATGAAAGAGCAGCCTCAGAAAAGGCGAGGTTGTGCAGGCAGCGCTCCGGCGCTCCGCCGGCCTCCCTTTCATGCCCCCTTAGCACCCAGTGAACATTCACCAAGCGCCAACCACACGCCAGGCACTGAAGACACGGCAGGGGGGCCAAGAGATGGGGACCCCGCCCCGTGGGGCTGGCATCCGGGGGACGGACACCACCAGCAAACATGACGCATCAGCGGGCGAGGCTAGGAGTGACAGCAGCTGTAGGAGCGGAAGGCTGGGTGAGAGGCTGCAAGGGAGACGTGGAAGTGCAAAGGCCCTGAGGCCAGACCTGCCTGGCCTGCTCAGGCCCACAAGGAGGCTGGAGGGCTGAAGGGGTGAGGCCCAGGAGGTCACGGAGGAGCACGCACAGGATCTGACGACCACAGAAGAGCTTTAACTCACCTGCAGGGGAAGGAAGGTACAAGGAGGTTTTAGAGGCGAAAGAGAGAATATGACGCATATTTGTTATGACACCCTGAGCAGCTCATGGAGGGCAGACCTGAGACGGGGGCGGGGGGGCTGGCGTTGGACATGTTGAGGCCAGCGTCCGCCCAAGTGGACATGCGGAGTGGTGGCCAGATTCGTGGATGTCAAGCTGGGTGTGAGCTCTGGTCTGGAGGTGGAACGTGGGTCTCACGTGGACAGATGGGCATGGGACTCAGCAAGACAGTGTCAGAGGACGGGGGAGTCCAGCCTGAGCCCCAGCCAGGCCATCGTTAGGGGCCGGAGGGGAGGAGACGCAATGGCGGACGGACAAGAGACGATGGAGAGGCTAGAGGGAGGCGAGGAGGGAGTGGTCTTGAGTCCAGAGGAGGAAAGACTCCCCAGGACGAGGGGGTGGTGGGCGTGAGGGGAGGGCGAGAACGGTCACTTGGTTTTAACAGGTGGAGCTTGGGGAGGGGGGGAGGAGAGGAGAGCAAGCCCAGCACAGCGCGGAGGAAGAAAGCCCGACTGAGTCGAGAACGAGGGAGCCCCACTTATGGCCAAGACGGAGTAAGACCTGGGTCCACCCTCCCCCCAGAACAACTAGAAACCCAGACAGGATGGAGGCGTCATAGCCTTGAAGACTCTGGACACCGGGTGACGACGCGGGTGACACTGGAGACAAGGCACAGATGAGGTGAGCCCCGCATCGCCCGGTTTTGCTGCCTTCGGAAGCTTCCGGGCCATGGTGCAGGGGCGGGGTGTCTGGGGAGCCCCGCGCTGTGGACAGCGCGTAACCGCCCTTCTCTAACCGAGAGGAAGTCATTCCAACAATGCCTGAAACTTCTCCAAACTTGAAAACTCTAAGCCCACAGGTCCGAGAAGCTCAACAAATCCCAAGCACAGTTCATTAAAACCAGCAGCGAAGGAAAGTCCTCAAAGCAGCCGGAGGGAGAAGGCGCAGGACGGGCAAAGA
>NW_024081520.1:761164-770301 GCF_003009895.1 Hyaena hyaena | reverse complement strand
GGAGACGCGCGCGGACGGGCAGAGACGCACGGGACGGGCGGAGACGCGCGCGGGGCCCAGCGGCCCTCCCACTGGAGACGGTGGCAGCAGGAGGCGACAGGGCATCGGGACCGGGAGGCGCCACCGCCCCGCCAGGACTCCCCACCCCCTGACGACTCTTTCTGACGCAAAGGCAGAAAAATAAAGGCTTTTCTCAGGTGCCGGAAACAAAGCTGACAGAATTCATCAGCAGGAGAAGTGCAGGGCAGATGCTGAAGGACATTCTTCAAGCAGAAGGAGGCGACGCCACATGGACACCTGCGTCTACACAGAACAAGAAACAACGGGAACGGCAGCTGTGGAAACCGTCTCGGGTGAAAAAATAGAACGTCTTGTGTCATGACATTTATAGCGCGTGTAGATGCGGAACGCATGATGCGGCAGCGCAAAGACCCAGAAAGGAGGCTCCCGGGGCGGGGGGAGGTGCGGGGGGGAGGGGTGTCCAACACCGCCCCCCCCCAGCCGACCGCGCCACCCACCCACGGGCCGAGGCAAATTAGAGACACAAGCTGTAAACCAAACAGCAGCCCCCCAAACAACACAAGGGAAAGATTATAGCTCATAAGCCAACAAAGGAGATTCTCGTAAGAAATGCGCGTCCAAAGAACACAGGAAAAGGGGGGAAAGATGACAAAACAGTGACAGCTGTAACCCCGACATGTTACGTTGCGGTCCCTGCGGCTGCCCAGAGGCGCCACCAAAAGGCAGAGGCTGTGCGACTGGAGAAAAGCCTGGAGACCCGGCGCTGGCGGCTCAGGCGGTTTCAGCTCAGGTCACGATCTCACGGTTCGGCGGATCAAGCCCCACACCGGGCTCTGTGCTGACAGTGCGGAGTCCGCTTGGGATTCTCTCTCCCTCTCTCTCTGCCCCTCCTCTGCTCACATGCACTCAGTCTCTCTCAAAATAAATGAACTTTTAAAAAATTGTTTAAGAAAAAACTGTATAGCTTTAAGTGACTGGATCGAATACAGCCTCCAAGATACTTTCTTGACTACCCTTGCCTCCAAGGAACGCATTTTAAAACGTGTATTCCCAGAAATACGAGGCCCAGGAGAAGGTCTGGAAAAGGGAGTTCAGCGGTGAGGTCAGAAAACACTGCACACTCCTGAGGTCACAATCCTAAGATGCATGGTTACCAGTAAGTCTGGCACAGGGAAGTCCTTTCTCCCCTGTTCATATCTAAACGTTTCCTAGTGGAAGATTTTAAAGACCAATCTAGTAAGTGTACGATGAAGCCCTCATGCCCATCACCGGCTTCAGCAAATACCAGTGTTTGGCCCATTTTTTGTTGTTGTTGTTGTTAATGTTTATTTATTTTTGAGAGAGAGAGAGAGCATGAGCTGGAGTGAGAGGGAGACACAGAATCAAGAGCAGGCTCCAGGCTGAGCTGTCAGCACAGAGCCCGACACAGGGCTCAAACCCACGAACTGAGATCTTGATCTGAGCCAAAGTCGGACACTCAACCGACTGAGCCACCCAGATACCCCAGCCCTTCTAATTTTTTAAATTAATTTATTTATTCTTGAAAAAAAAAGAAAGAGGGAGCAGGGGAGGGGCAGAGAAAACCCCAAACAGCACAGAGCCTCAGTCAGCGCAGAGCCTGGCATGGGGCTCAATCCCACAAACTGTGAGGTCATGGCCTGAGCTGAAGCCAGGAGTTGGACGCTCAACCGCCTGAGCCACGTGGCGCCCCTGCCCTTCTTATTTTTTTTTTTAATTTCTCATGTTTTATTTACTTCTGAGAGAGAGACAGCGTGAGCAGGGGAGGGTCAGAGAGGGAGACACAGAATCTGAAGCAGCTCCAGGCTCCGAGCTAGCTGTCAGCACAGAGCCTGACGCGGGGCTCAAACCCACAAACCATGAGATCATGGCCTGAGCCCAAGTCAGACGCTTAACCAACTGAGCCCCCCAGGAGCCCCCCTGCTCTTCTTATTTTATCCACAACTTTGCCTGGTTACCTTTAGCACAATCGTTCCCAAACTTCTTTGACACCCCAACTCTTTCTTAGGATCCTGCATAAAAAAACTCTCAGGGAAAAGCTGACCTAAATGAAATGAATCTATCTGCTGAGCCCCCAGAACTTTTAGCTCAAACCACTGAGCAATCCCAGTATGTAAATAATACTCTCCATGAATTAAAATTCTACCAGGGCATCTGGGAGGCTCAGTCAGTTAAGTGTCCAACTTCGGCTCAGGTCGTGATCTCACAGTCTGTGGGTTCGAGCCCCACGTCGGGCTCTGTGCTGACAGCTCAGAGCCTGGAGCTGCTTCGGATGCTGTGTCTCCCTCTCTCTCTGTCCTTTCCCCAATTGTGCTCTGTCTCTCTCTGTCTCTCAAAGATAAATAAACATTAAAAATAAAAATAAAAAAAGAACACTCTGTCCAGAAGAGCATATTTCAGATTCTTCTCAAGTGCACAAAGAACACTCTGGAGAAGTGCATACACTGGGCTGGAAAACAGGTCTCAGTGAATGTTCAAGTCACACAGAGCATGTTCTCTGACCACATTAAGCCAGAAATCAGTGACGGGAAGACAGCTGGGAAATCCCTGAGTCTTTGGGGACCTCTAAATAACCTATGTGCCCAAGAAGAAATCAAGAGAGGATGAGAGAGTATTTTGAATTGAATGAAAATGAAAATACCACGTACCCAATCATTTGAGATGTGGCTAAAGCCGGCCGGTGCCGGGAGGGAGATCACCGAACGGAGCACCTGCACTGCGGAGAAACGGGGACCCTAGACAGCTGGCCTTCACTTCCACCTTAAGAAACTAGGAAAAAAGAGCAAATAAAACACACAGTAAACAAAAGAAAGAAAATAAAAAGCATCAAAGTGAAAACTGATGGGCTAGAAAACAGAAAAATGATAGAGAATATCAATGAAACCAAAAGCTGAGTCTTTGAGAAGATCAATAAGATTGAGAAGCCACACCAACCAGGGGCGGAAAAGAGAGAGAAGATACAATTACCCATTCTAATAACAGGAAAGGTGACCTAATTGCAGTTTCTACAACCCTAGAAGGAAATACGGGAACAGTGCGTACATTCTATGCCCACGAATTGGACATCTTAAACAAAACAGCCAGCTTTCTCAAAAGAACAAACTACCAAAACCCATTCGAGAAGAAATAGAAAATCTGAATAGTCCTATAGCTATTAGAGATTCTATTTGTAGTTAAAAACTTTCTCAAAAAGAAAACTCTAAGCCAAAAAAAAGTAACAATTCTACATGAATCTTCCAGAAAACCGAGAAGGAACACTTTCCACCTCATCCCATGAGACAGACATCACCCTGACACCAAAGCCCACAGTGAAATTAAAGACAAGACAACCACAGACCAGTATCCATTGTGAACTTCAACGAGAAGAGTCTTCGCAGCGAGCAAATAGAGTCCAGCAATATTTTACAAGGATTATGACCCAGTGATTTATCTGAGGAATGCAAGTTTGCTTTAACTTTCAAAAATAAAAAATGGCATCAGGGGCGCCTGGGTGGCTCAGTCAGTTAGGCGTCCGATCTCGGCTCAGGTCATGATCTCACAAGCCCCGTGTTGGGCTCCGTGCTGAAAGCTTCACGTGGTGTGTCTCCTCTTCTCTGTCCCTCACCCATGCTCTCTCTATCTCAAAAATAAATAAACATTAAACAAACTTTTTAAATAAATAAAAAATAATAAATGGGACTTACCATATTAACAGACTAGAAAATAAAAATCTTATGACTATTTAAATAAAAATCATTTGACAACATCCAACAATTGTTTCTGATGAAAACCCTCAGTAAAATAGAAAATAACTTCCTCAACTCAATAAGAGGAATCTCTGGAAAACATCACAATTAATGGTAGAAGGCTGAATGCTTCCCCCCTAAGATTAGGAAAAAGTGTGGGGTGCCTGGGTGGCTCAGTCAGTGAAGCATCCGACTTTGGCTCAGGTCACGATCTCGCAGTTCGTGGGTTCGAGCCCCACGTCGGGGTCTGTGCCGACAGCTCAGAGCCTGGAGCTGCTTCAGATTCTGTGTCTCCCTTTCTCTCTGCCCCTCCCCCACTCGTGCTCTGTCTCATTCTGTCTCAAAAATAAACAAACAAAAAAATTTTTTAAAAAAAGATTAGGAAAAAGCCACAGGTATCTGTCCCCAGCCCTTATATTCAACATTGCACTGGGCATTGTAGCCACTACAATAAGGCAAAGATTAAAAGCAGCCAGATTGGAAAGAAGTAATACTATATTCTTAGTAAGAGTGTCTACATAGAAAATCTATAGAATTAAAGGCTCATACTACTAACAGCTAAGCCAGTTTAGGAAGGTTGCAGGATAGATCAGTCTACAAGACTCAGTTGTGGGGGGCCTGGGTAGCTCAGTCGGTTAAGTATCCAACTCTTGATTTGGGCTCAGCTCATGGTCTCATGGCTCATGAGTTCAAGCCTCGCGTCAGGTTCTGTGCTGACAGCTCAGAGCTTGCAGCCTGCTTTGGATTCTGTGTGTGTGTGTCCCTCTCTCTGTCCCTCCCCTGCTTGTGCTCTGTCTCTCTCTCTCTCTTTCAAAAAATAAACATTAAAAAAAATTACAAGAGTCATGTATTTCTGGATACCAGCAACAAACAATTGGAAATTAAAAATTTTAAACTATATTTGCAATGCCATAAAAATATAAAATGCACAGGGATGACTGACGAAGTACGTGCCGTACCTGTATACGGAAAAATACAAAACATTGCTGAGAACTTCAAGAGGCGCTAAATATGCACAGACATGCCATATCCGTGAAGAGAAGATGCAACATTGTTACAATGCCTGCGTTAGAGCTCACTGTGTGTCCCACCCGGCTGGGTCCATCAGGGAACAAGGCTGAGAGGTCCCCAGAGCGTGGGGGCCCCCAGGAAAGACATGCAACACAAGTGACACTGAAGGTGAAGAAAACGTTAACAGGGGAAAACATGGAGGTCAAAGGAAGCCTCAGACCAGGAGCCCAGCTTGTTCAAGGGTCAGAGAGGACCCTGCCTTCGCCTCCCTGGGCTGGCACCGTCACCCGCTGACCAGATGCAGCAGCTGCAAAAGCCCAGCAGCCCCGCGTCGCCGTGCGGCGGGCTAGCCCCATGCCTGAGGCTGGCATGAGCCCTATTTGGGGTGCTTCTGGGCTGCCTGCTGCAGGGAGAGTGACCCCCGGTGGCTCCTGCCTGGAGACTGGTGGCACTGGAGCACAGCTTTGGGGGAGCGTGGGCCCCGGCTACCAGGGCCCTGGGACTCGCCGGCACACGGAAGGTGCTAGCAACCCCGTTGGGATGGACGCCTCCCTTCAGCAATCTGGTGGATCTGCTGTCTCCGGTCTGTTGCCTCACCTCTGCTCTCTACCACACGGGGCTGTGTCACATCTGCCGATGCTGGGGGAGGGGGAGCAGGAAGGCGCCAAGCCCCGCCCTGGGGTCTGATAAAACAGGCCGCCAGTTAACCCCCCTCCTCACCTGCCCCACCACGTGCAAAACCTTAACCAGAGGGGGAGCCTGAGGGGGGCTGCTGTGACCAGCGAGGGGCCGCACCTCGTGGAGGGGGAGGCGCAGCGGGGCACAGCGGGCAGAGAGGCCTCTGGATGAACCACCCGCTAGCTGAGTCAGCACCCCGCCCCCCAGCACCTCTACTTTGGGGCTCTGGGATTCCCTGCGCCCCTGCACCGCCCGCTCCAGGCCTGGTCGCCAGGCTCATCATGGGCCTCCGGTGCTGGGCACAGAGCGCGTGCTCACGAGTACCTGAGATGGGACTGAGGGTCCGCCGCCTCCACCCTACCTGCCGAGCACGGTGGCCCCTCCTCACGGCACCCCATGCCACGTGTCCACCCCACACACAGCTTCGGCCCCCTGCCCCCTGTCGTTGAACCTCCTTACCTGTCTCTTCAGCACAATCGTGGGAAGATCCTGGCTAAGCCCGCCCACCGCACACCTACACTTTGCTCAGAACTGGCTGGAGGTTGAGAGGAGGCGGAGGGGGCTGGCTTGCCCCTGGTCACACGCCAAGTCTCCCGCTGTGGCCCCGAAGGCCCTAGAAGAGCAGGGTGAGTGGGGGGTGGGTGCTGGTGTCATGGGGTGACCCTGCCATTGTGGTGCTTGTCCATGCTGCGGGACTTGGAGGGGCAGACCCTCCCCCCGCTGCACCATTTCCCTTTTTCTGGGAGAGCTAGGGGACGGCATCCAGTGATTTGAATTCATACTATTGTGTAAAGGGCTAACTTCCAAGCCTTCCCTGGAGAAGCAAGCAGAAGACAGATGTGCCCCAGAGGAGGGCAGGTGGCAAAGAAGGGTTGGGGGTCGTGAGGGACCCTCACACACCTTGTCCACGCTTGGGCTGGCTCCTAGAAGGGCACCCACTGGGGCAGGGAGACCCACGTGCTGACACTGAACAGGTGAGGAATGTGGGAGAGCACAGAGCCCAGCCCCTGGAGCTTGGCGGCTGCACTTGGCGAGGCCGGGAGGGAGGAGGCGGGCAGTGGGGACGGAGGGAAAGAGCGTCTTGAAGGCTGGAGGGCTCCGTGGCCAGTTTGCCACCCCCTACTGTGTGACCACGTCCAGCGGCACACGGCGTCCGGCACCCCAAGGGTCTGCTCGCAGGTCACCTCTGCAGCCGGGGCGGTTGGCCTCGCGCCTGCCCTGACCCTTCCCCATTGATCCCACGGCCGGGCAGCCAGACCGACTGCTGTGGCCCGGCCGCTGGAACGCTACGGCGGCCTGCTCCCAGGATCTGGACTCAGCTGCGGGGACACACGGAAAAAGTGGGCCCCACGGTGCTAAGTCAAGGAAATGCGCAGATCAACGTGGCCCAGCAGCCACAGGCTCCACTGGGGGACATGGAGGCGCAAGGGGGCCATCTGAAACCAGAGGATCTGTGGACGTCACTCCGCCTCGAGCACGTGTGTGGAGGACAGTGTGCCAGGAGGAGCTGTGGAAGCCGGTGCTGGGCTGGGGGGCAGCGAGCGGAGCCCCAGGCCCACGGCGGGGTGGGCCACCCACACCTCGGGGATCCTGCTGAGGTCTGTGAGGAGTGTGAGCCCAGGCTGAGACGGGGTGTAGCAGCGGCCAGCGAAGAGGGTGAGCCGTGGGTCACGCCCGAGTCAGGAGCCCCGGAAGAGAGAGGACTGTGTTGGATGACGTAGTTGGGGTATCTGGGGACCCCAGCTACAAGCACGAAGTGGATCGTGGGGTCTGGGCCACAGGGCAGGAGGACTGGGGAGAGAAGTCACCCCCGTGCCCCTGCAGGGGGCACCCCCAAGCCCGGGGAGGACGGTGAGGGCACCCCTGCCTGTCCCCAGCCCCCCCCACAGGGCCAACGGCTGCCTCCCCATTTCTGGTAGGAACCCCCAGACTCGCAGAGACAGGCCCCTCTGCAGACTCAGACTCCGGGCCAAGTGGGGCTCCCCGAGGGGCATGACCCGAGCGGGGGTCCCCTTCCCCACCCAGCGCCCCCCCTCAGGCCTCCTCCCAGACGTTCCAGGACTTCCTGGAGGAGGCACCAGGTGCCTCCCCTGCCCAGTGGCGACAACAAAGGCCAGGAGCTGGACTGTCGTGAAGCGAAGAAAGGCAGCGCGCTCCCGCACTTTTAATTCGTCACTAATTTGCTGCACAATCAGTCGCAGCTTCCTAATTGTGATTGCCATTTTAATTTTTCTCATGGCTGTGCAGCCAACAGTGTAGAGGCGAGTAATTAAAATTAATTGTACCTCCACCTGCATATTTCTATCAGGCTGTTAGATGTAGTCTGCAAGCTCAACGATTTTGTGCCCTGAAAGAGGCCGAATTCAATCCTGCCACACTTGGTGACTCCCTCCTCTCAGGCGGCGGCCTTGGCCTCCGGGGGGGGGCTGTCTCTGCCCCCCCTTCTCAGTTCTGGCGGGGCTGGGAGAGCAGAGCCCCCAAGGGCTTTCATGGTGCTTATGAGTCTATTATTTAATGAATTACTGATGAGTTATTAGGCTCCCAAATTGTACATGGGGATTTCATGAATAATCTTGGAAAACTCAAATGGGCTTTCTCCACCAGATTAAGTCCATGAATGACTCCCCCAGTGCATGCTGGGCACGGTTTTCCCAGCCTGCGCGTCCTGAGGGCCCTGGGCAGCGGGGAGGGAGGCTCCCTCTCAATTCCAGTTTCCAGACCTTGGAATAAGGCATTGACGTCAGGTCCAGAGAGCCCTCGGACCTGGCACAAGTGGTCACTTTCCCAGAATCCCCCAGGGTCCCTGGGAAGCTCTTCTCCCGAGCTGGGTGAGGGTGAGTCCAGGAGGCCTTGGGGACAGGCCCTGAAACCCCACCCTGGCTATATCCCAGCGGCACCTGGTTGAGCTGATCAAACACACGTTTCGGGACCCCAAGCCCACGCGCCATCTTGAAACTGGGGAGATATGACTCCCATGCACCAGCAGCTGGGCAGCAGAGCCGGTGGCACAGATGGGCCCTGACGTGGGGCTAGAGGCCCCGGCCCCTCCGCCCCCCACCCCCGCCCACCGCTAAAGTTAGCTGAAGTTGGTTTCCATGGTTTGTGACCAGGAATCCTACTGACCTGGTCATGATCTGATCTATAGAGGGGCAGGCTAAGGCCTGGCGGCGGGGGGTGGGGGTGGGGGACCTGGCCCGGGGTCTCGGTTCCATATCCTCCCCACGAAGCTATGGATAGGGCAGTTGTGATAATGTTGAAAGCTCTGAATCTGACTGAGCCAGGAGTCTCCCACCTCACTGTCACCTCTTCCCTGAAGCCAGGCAGTAGTGTGTTCAGAGAGGGATCAGCTGCCATCATCCTTCCTCGTCATTGAGGGAAACTTGGCTCCCAACTGGTCAAGAAGGAAGGATGACCATTGGCACCTGATCAGGGCTCAGGGAATCTAGGAGCAGATGCATCTCCACCTACTCATTTGTTCATCCATCCAGTGCCCCATCCACCCATCCCCATCCACCCATCCCCCATCCACCCATCCCCCATCCACCCATCCCCCATCCCCCCATCCCCCATCCACCCATCCCCATCCACCCATCCCCCATCCACCCATCCCCCATCCATCCCTTCCTCCCATCCATCCCTCCCTCCCATCCATCCATCCCCATCCACCCATCCCCCATCCACCCA
>NW_024081520.1:754356-759898 GCF_003009895.1 Hyaena hyaena | reverse complement strand
TCCCTCCCATCCATCCCTCCCTCCCATCCCTCCCTCCCATCCATCCATCCCTCATCCATCCATCCCCCATCCATCCATCCCCCATCCACCCATCCCCCATCCATCCATCCCCCTTCCCATCCATTCCTCCCATCCACCTATCCCCCATCCACCCATCCCCCATCCATCCATCCCCCATCCATCTATCCCCCTACCCACTTAATAAGATGTGCTGAGTGCCTGCCATGGGTCAGCCCTGGACACAGAACAGGGACAGTTTGGGCAGGACTGTTTGAACCTTTAGGTTTTTCACCTTAGGTGTGATTAGCAGACAAGACAGATAATAAACTTGGAAAACATAGAATGTTCTGCTGATACACAGGAGGTAAAACCTTGTACCACGAAGGGTGGGGTGCTGGGAGTTGGTAGGAGGCAGGAGAGCTCCCCAGGGAGCAGCGTTTGAGCAAAGGCCAGAGGAAGCAGGGGCAGCCTGAGGCGTATGAATCCCTCTGCATCAGGGGCACCCGTGCCCCCCCTCCACCCACCACGAGGGGATCTAAACAACCAGTGTGACCAGTTACCCTGCTCGGCTCCCTAACCGCTCCTGTCACCGCCAGCGTGGCCCCAGCAGCCCCGGCCCGGCCTCCCGCGCCCCGCACCCCACCACCGCCGCCCGGCTCCCTTCACACCCGCCTTTGCTCACCATCCTGGCCCCAGACACCCTCTCCTGAGGCCTTCCCCTCTAGGCCTCGCCCCCAAGAAGCCCCCCCCCGGGCCCTTGGGCAGAGTCAGGAGACCTCTGAGCCGGTAAGCACAAGTCCGGTGAGTGCTCACCCAGGTGGGAGACCCTGCCCCTCCTCCCCGAGGGTCCCAGGGGGGCCGTTTCTGCTCTTCAGACACTGGGGGATGAGACCCCTCTGCCTCCACAGCCTGCCCCCTACTCTCCACAGGCTCAGAGCTGCACACCTGCCCTTCCATTTCAACAAAACACCTCCTTGCTCCCGGTGCTCAGGCCACAGGTGGGGGGGGGGAGTCCTCCTGGACCCCTCCCACATCCTCGGCCCTTCTCTCCCATGGCCAGTGTCACAGCAGTCCCGCTAAACAGCCCTCTGACCCACATACCCTGCCCGGCCCCCGCTCTGCCTCGGACGGCTGAAAGGCCTTCCCAGAGTCCCCCTCCCGCCACCATCACTGTCCCCAGCCCCCCCACCCCCCTACCCCAGCCTCCCACCTCCTGCCAGCAAGCACTGGCACACACAGCGCCCTCTGGGCCGCCCTGCTTCCTGCTCACAGCTCGGGGCTCCCAGGCCAGGCACAGCACGGGGGTCTGGAGGGTGTCAGCCCCGCAGCTCATCCCTGAAGCCAGCAGCTTCCCAGTACTTGTGGCCACTAATTCCTCATAATAAAGGTAAAAGGCAACCGCATATTCTCGGACTGGCCGGAGCGGACCCTGCCAGCAAACATGGGCACTCAGCCTCGTGGAGCCGCCGCACACAGAGGTCCAGCCTCGTCAGCCAAGCCTCGTGCTGCGGTCACACACACACACACACACACACACACACACCCCGCCCGGCCCTCTCCTGCTTAGGCCCGGAGTGCCGCTGAGCAGGTGAGGAAGGGCCAGGCCATGAAGGGGGTCCGGGGGCCCTGCTTGCTCTGGGCAGCAGCTTGGGCCGCTGATTCAGGGGGAGGGGGAGGGGGCTGTGGAGCTGGGGAAGCGCGTCAGGGAGCCGGGAGTCCAGGGATTCCTGAGCATCCAGCCACTGACGGACCTGTGTCCCACCCTAGCCCTGCCCCGGAGCCCTTGAGGCTGGGCCCAGAGCCCCCAGTGCAGTATTTGGGTCTGAGGGCTTCCTCCCTGACCCGAGTCTTTTAGCTGCTCCCTCCCACGCCCCCTGCTGGCCTTCTCCTGGGCCCCCCTAGGTCTGGGGTCTCGGGGTCAGTCTCTGTCCCAGGCTGGTGACCCTGGTGGGGGTGGGGCAACCCAGGGGCACAATCTGAACTCAACTCAGTGTTCACCCAGCACCTACTATGTGTTGACTCAGCTCTGGTAGCGAGGACCAAACAGACAGGGCCTTGGGTCTAGTGGGGGGGGGCAGGACCCCCTCCTCGGGCACATCAGTGGCTGCTGGGGGCACAGAGTGCTGATGGGGGAGGGCCCCACGTGTAAACGGGTGGGGAGGCCTCCTTGCCCAGAGAGGACGGAGGGCTGAGAGGGAGGAGCTGGGATGCCTGGGGCAGTCGAGGTCAGCGGCCAGGGTCTGGGGTCTGGAGGGAGGTAGGAGGGGGGGCGGGGCCTGGCTCAGGGGAGGGGAGTCTTACCCTCGCTCAGAGGGCTTCAGTTGACCAAGCCTCTGGCTTCTTTGCAGAGAACAGGGTGTGGGGTCAGGGAGTTCCCAGCCGTTGGATGTAGGCGTTTGGAGGCCAAGAAGGGGCCCCGCCAGTCCTGGGCTCAGAGAGGGTGTGAGGTCCTGAGGCAAAGGAGGGCGCAGGGGCCGACAGGGGCACCCAGACATCCTGAGGTCAAGAGGGGTCCGGGGGAGGGGTCCTGCTTCCATCCCCCTATCCAGCACCCCCGCGGGCCCCGCCGCCCCCAGCACCCCCCTCCCCGGCCCCCTCCCTGCAGCACGCGGCGTGCGGCGGCCCCGGCGGGACTTGGGGACACGGGGACACGCGCGCGGGCACTGCTGACACCCGTCAGGCCCGATAACGGGTGCGGCGGCGCTGACGCCGTGAGCGCATTAATCTTCCCCAAATTAAAATCTGCAGCGCGGCGTTTAAGATTGAGGCCACCACGGTTCAGCGCGGTGTGACCGCCAATTTTGATAAAAGTGTTTTAAGAGAGGGGAGACGGAGATAAATTGCCTGCGCGGCGGCGCCGCTGGGTGAGAGCACGGGGACAGCGGTCGCCGCTGGCCCTTCGCACGGTGACATCCGGCCCGGCCCCTCCCCGTGCGTCGCGGCGTCTAGGCCGACCACCTGGGGCTGGCAGGGGAGGGTGCCTGCACACCCGCCGGCAGGTCTGTGCCCTGCGCCCCGCGGGCGGCTGGGCCGGGGGGAAGGCTCCAGGCCCAGGCCCAGGCCGGTGGCTGCAGCCCCCGGGACGCTGGACCACCTCCAGGTCTGGGGGATGGTGGGCGGGTCCGGGGCCGAGTGAGGTCGGAGGCCTCGAGGAGGTGGGCTGCTTCCTGGGAAACTTCAGCAGGCTTTCCTGACCCTGTTCCGCCCCCACCAGGGGGCCGCTTTCCTACTGTCCACCACGCTGGCTTTGCCCTTATCTCAAGGTCAGAGTCAGAGACCTTCTATTGTACTCTTCCTGAACCCCATCACCCGCTGCATGCCCTCTAGTGCCACCCCCCACGCTGCCCCTTGCTGTCCTGCCTCTGTTTTGGGGCTGGAGTCCGGCGCCCCTCCCAGTGCACCTCTGACTTCTCCCAGCCAGCACTGGCCCGGGCCCCACCCCATTCCACAATCGCTCCCGGATACCACCACCCCCACCCCTACTTCTCAGCATCAACACCTGGCTGGCTAGAGCTGCTTCAAGTACAGGAGGGGCCGGGGGGGGGGGTACCTGGGGGGCCCAAGGGACTAGTGGGACAGGGCAGACCCATTCTCCGGAAGAAAACAGAGCCCTGGTCTGGAGCCCTGGACAAAACCAGGCCAAGGGTCTGAGAAGGAGCTCTCCTGAGGGCTTCCTGGAAGAAGGGGCATCTTGGTCAGCCAGAGGAAGGAGCAGGGGGGACTGGCATGGACAAGGTACAGAGGTACAGAAGTCCTGAGTTGGGACTGAGGTGGGAGGGGGCCCTGACCTCCCAATGGTGAGGGTGGGGCAGGCCCAGGATGGGACCCCAGGACCCCATCTCAGACGGGCCGGAGGAGGAAGGCGGGGGTCTGCTCAGGTGCACGCACCAGTGGCAGCTCCTCTTTCTGACGAAGTTCCAGCCAGCAAGAAACACGGCTTGCGGCCACACCACCTGCCCGCTTGTCTCCCACCCTGAGCAGCCATGAAATTGATATTTAAAACTAATTGTACAGCTGCCTCCGGGCAGCAGGCCCGGGTAGCGCCGGGCAGCGCCCCATCCATTCCATCTCGCCTGCGGCTCTGTGCGCGACCCCAGCCAGGGGATTAGGTGGCCGAGGAAGAGGGGCTTATCTCCAGCGGACAGTAGCTGGCCCACCCCCGCCTGCCAGATGCAGCCCCTCCCCCTCCTCAGAGAGTGGCCCTCCGATCTCATAACATCCAATTACTGCCCCGACCGCTGTCTGGGGCTCAGATCAAATCGCTCAGCTGCAGTGAGCCCCAAACAGGTCAATCTCAGCCGGTTAGACACGGTGTCCGAAGCCAGGCCCACGCAGCCCACCTTGGAAGCCAGAGGCAGCGCGCACGACCCGGGGGGGATCACCGCGGCCCCCAGCTCTTCACTATGCTGGCTCTCGCTGTGGTTCAAGGCCAGGTCAGAGAACACCGTCTCCAGTGCAGGGCGCGGGCGGGCGCATACGAGGGCAGGGGCCTCCAGAAGGGTCACTGGCATCCGACCCCCAGACTTCCTGGCGGCTCTGCGGGCCGTGCAGAGCAGCGTCCCTCCGAAAGCCCTCTCCACGGGATGGGGTGGGGGTGCCTTGTGCACACAGGCTCTCTGCCGAGGCAACTAATTCTGAGGAGATCAGGCAGGAGGTGGGCGGGCCCTTGCTTGGCTGGCGCGTGGGATCACACGGAGGGAAGAAACACACACGGGGAGGCCCAGGCAGAGGCTGCAAGGGACACCGAGGGTCGCCCAGGGGCTGGAAGAGGCAGGAGAGACCCTTTCCCGGACCCCGGGGGAGTGCACCCTGCTGCCACCCTGGGCCGCCACCCACCTCCAGACTTCCAGACTTCGGGAGACTGATGCTTTTACCCACCCAGCTCGTGGTATTTGTCGGGGTGCCCCACGAAACAAACATACCCAGTATGTTGATGAAAACCCCTGGTCTCCAGGCCCCCAGCTTCTGACCACCTCCCCTGCCAACGCCCGCATTCCTCCTATGGTCTCTCACCTCCCTCACCTGTACCCTGTGGTCCCAGGGCCCCATCTACACCTGCCTCCTGGCACGGCCACCCTCAGAATCCACCCAGAACCCTCAGCAGCCGATGTCAGTCCCAACCAAGTCTCCAAATGAATATCACTGCCTATATTCACCAATTGTCATCACCACCATCACCACCACCACTACCATCACCACCACCACCACTACCATTGTCACCACCATCACCACCACCACCATCACCATCACCACCACCACCATCACCACCACCACCACCACCATCATCACCACCACCACCATCACCACCATCACCATCGTCACCACCACCACCACCATCGTCACCACCACCGTCACCATCACCACCACCACCGTCACCACCACCACCACCATCACCACCACCATCGTCACCACCACCACCATCACCATCATCACCACCGTCGCCACCATCACCGTCATCACCACCACCACCACCGTCGCCACCACCACCGTCATCACCACCACCACCACCGTCGCCACCACCACCACCATCGTCACCACCACC
>NW_024081520.1:682809-753532 GCF_003009895.1 Hyaena hyaena | reverse complement strand
CACCATCACCACCACCACCACCATCACCACCACCACCACCATCACCATCACCACCATCACCACCACCTCCACCACCATCACCACCATCACCATCACCACCATCACCATAATCACCACCACCACCACCGTCACCACCACCACCACCGTCACCACCACCGTCACCATCACCACCACCACCACCATCACCACCACCATCGTCACCACCACCACCATCATCACCACCATCACCATCATCACCACCACCGTCACCACCATCACCATCATCACCATCACCACCGTCACCATCGTCACCACCACCACCACCGTCACCACCGTCACCACCATCACCATCAGCACCATCAGCACCGTCACCACCATCACCATCACCACCATCGTCACCACCATCACCACCACCATCACCACCATCACCACCACCACCATCACCACCATCACCACCATCACCACTACCATCGTCACCATCAACACCACCACCACCACCATCACCACCACCAGTGTCACCACCATCACCATCGTCACTACCACCACCACCATCATCATCCAAAATCAATTTTCAGCTATAAAGTCAAAGGTCAAAGATGCTGGACGGCCTGCCCAAGGCCACTCAACCAGTTTGTAGAAGAGCCAGGACTCAAACATTCGAATGCCTTCCGACAGGACTCCAGCTTAGTCCCACCCAAGAGAAATGCCCCTTTAGCAGCCCCCAGGCCGGCCCCACCCTCTGCCTCCCTCTTGAACACTTGCTGATTTTCCAGCCTGTGCCACAATCAATGTTGCTCGGGGCTCCTGTACCAGCTCAGTCCCTCAGTCATGCCCCGTGTCTGTAAGACCAGAGAATCCTTTTCCATAATACCCAATAAATAACCCAGATTTAATTGAATTAATATCGACAGCATGTAATTGCTCCTTGTTGCTCAAGCCTGCCTAGGAGGGGCGGGGGAGGGGGCGGAGCAGCGAGGTTTATTGCTTTAAAAAAAATGCCCTCAGCCCTGAGCAGCGTTTTGGCCTTATTATTATAGTAATAATGAGGGCAGCTGATTTGATCTCTCCTTCCACAATAGCGCAGCACAGCCAGCTACATAAACAGCCAAAGTCCTTTGTCCCTGTGGGCTGTTTGTGGGTAATTAAAATCAATAGGGTCTTCCTCGCGGATCCCCTTAGCCTCTTCAGCGCTCAGCGCTCAGGGCTGCCGGATGTCAGAAGAGCAAATGAACTTGCCCCAGCAGAGGGCCCTCCAGGACCCTTCCCTGTCCTGGGACCTTAGGTAGCAGTCACCTCCCAGAGGCGGTGGGATGGGGGGGGCCATTGGTGAGGCCCGTGTCTGAGGGCACAGCCCCAAAGCCAACAAGAAGGGACCCCGGTGACAGTCCCTGGCAGGACAGCCACACCGGGGGCTTCCCTAGGCTTGGGGTCTCTGAGGAATCAGAAAGGGCTCTTTCTGCCCCAGTCTGGGGACCCCCCCCACTCAGGGGTGCACAAGAACCCAGGGTGTGTGCAGACCTGTGTGCACACACGTGTACGCACCCTCACACACATGCTCACACTCTGCCCCCCGAGGTTGTCCCTGGAGCCCCCACTGTCCAGGCATAACAGCATGCGTCTCTGGTTTGAGCCTCAGACGACTCAGCCTCCCCGCTCCCCACCCCCTGTGGCAGTGACCTGCTGGCCAGGTGGCGAAAGGTACGGCCTCCTGGCTCAGTGTCACAGGAGCCCCCGGGTCTCCTGGGTGGAACTCAGCTCCCTGTGGCCGAATTTAGCAAGTCAGGGAAAATCGCTCCGTGGCCCAGCTTGGCCGCGGTCAGCCCCTGGGGTCAGGCAGAAATGAGGCACGTCCTCCCAAGGCGGAGGCGAGGCTGCCGCCTAATTAACTCTCCAGCGGGTTGGATGGGGCCACCCCTGGGCAAGGATGGGCTGAGGCCCCGGGAGGCGCAGGCCGCCTGTGGTCTGGGGAAGGGCTGGCTTCATATTGTCCACCACACCTCCCAGCCCTGGGAAGCCTGCAGGTCAGGCTGGCTCAAGGGCGCCGTCTGTATGCCTCCTGCCTGTGAGCTCACTGTGGTTGGGCTCCTTGGGCCCAGTTCAAGGCCTTCTGTCCACCTCGCATGGCTCTTGTGGGGAGAGGGGACTGGACACGCAGGGAGCCCAAATGGGGACCCTGGGAAGTGGGTTAATCTCAGTAATGAGAATGGGACCCCTTGCAAGTAATTGCTGCAGGAAGACCCCAGCCTGGCCCCCAGACCTTTGCCTTAGGACCAGGCCCCCGGGTACCCCCCCAACTGTCTTCAGGCTTATCTGTCCTTCCTCCCATCTCTCTGCCCGTCTGCTCACCCCACAGCCAGGGAGAAGGGCACTGAGCGTCCGGGTGGGCAGTCAGTCAGTGGTCTCCCTCCACGCTCCCACCACGGCTGCAAGGGGCTGCTGGTCCCAAGGCCCTAGCCTGACCCCTGCCCGTGGAGGGGACGTGTGGTCACCCAGCACAGGTGGGTGCTATGGGTGGGCCCTGGGGGGCAGGGGCCATGGGCAGCTGGCCCCTGCAGATAGGGGACAGCGGGCAGGGAAGGGGCAGCCAGGGAGGACTTGTAGGCTCTGGGCCCATCCAGGGCCACATGGGGGCCCTGTCCTCCCAGAGAAGGCACAGGTGGCCAGTGAGCACAGGCGTGTGGCTGAACCCCTCTCCTGGCCCCTCTGGCCATGGGGTGGACGGGGCGTACCCTGAGACGCTGCAGGGCCCACGCCACAGCTGAGCTCCCAGCATAGTGTCCACCTGCCAGGGACTCAGGCAGCCCGGTCCCTCCAGCCTGAGCCCCCGTGGCCCTGCTCCTGGGGCCTTGGCTCACAGCACCCCTGGGGACACTGGGCCATGCGGTCAGCTCTGCCTGGCTCCGCAGCCCCAGGGGATGGGACCTAAGCCAACCTGGGGCTCTCAGAGAGCTGGGGGCCAGGGGCCAAGCCTCGGGGTCACGCCATCCATCCTGCTGGGCAGTGGTGATGGGGCTCTCAGAGCAGGGGAGCAGGTCAGGGGTCCACAGACCCCATGGCAGGGGTGGGCAGTGGCACCAGCCACACAGGGCCCCGTGCTCGCCCAGCCCCGGCCAGCCCACCAACCACAGGGCGAGGGCCAAGCCTGGGGACAGCGCGGCTCTGGCTGGGCCCCCAGCCCTCCGGGCGCTCAGCAGGGACTTACCCCCTGGGGCCTGAGCCCCTGACCAGGCGGCCATTTCCCCCACGTGGTCCAACCGCTCAGGCAGCGCCCGCGGAAGCCTGCCCTTGTGGCTCACTGACCCGCTTGCTGAGGGTCAGCGAAGAGCTAAATTGTATAATGAAAGGTGTGTCATTCAAAGAGAACCTGCTTTCGGTGAGCGTGGAGAGGCGGTGCCGACCAGCCGGGAGCCCCTCTTCTGCTGGGCAAGGCGGTGGCCTCGCAGGCCAGGGATCGGATCCGATCCGTGGGCCCAGCCCAGCCCGTGCGTCTGTCCGCGCTGCCGGCCTCAGTCCCCAAGTGCTTAGCCGTCGGCGCCCCACCCTCGGCGCTGAGCACCCAGAAGGGGGCGCCTGTGCCATTTCCCTCTGCAGCTCGGGGCCCAGTCCGAGGGCCTCTGCGCCACCCCGAATCCTGGGTCCCCTCCGGCCACTGGACCATAACTCTTGCAGATCCCACCTGTGTGGCCTGCTCCTGTCCAGCACCTTCTGAGGCTGCAGCACAGTCGGGGACACTGGCACAGGAGGGCGTGGGCGGGGCGCGCGAGGTGGGCGGGGCTTCAGGAGGGCCACGCAGGCTTTGAGCGATCTGGGTACACCACCTGCGAGGTCAGTGTGCACCTAAGAGCACCCGGGGGTGGGCAGCTGTACCTCCCACTGGCCCTTGGTACAGGGGCTGCCTGTCTTGGTGAGGGGCCTGGAGGCCACCACAATGGATCAGTCACATAGTGACTGTCTCTTGGGCTTCCAGAAACTTCCTTCATCACAGCCCATTTGAATTTGAACCCAAGCCCGGACAAGGCTGGGACCCCAGTCTCACCCCTTTATCCATTCCACAGAGTTTTGCTGAGCAGCCCCCTAGTGCAGGCGTGTGCAGAAGTCTGATGGGGACAGAGAAATGCCAATAAGCAAAGAAAGTTCCCCGTCGCAGAGGTGAGCAGCAGGCCAGGACGAAGCAGGCCTGGGCAGGTGGGAAGGAGAAGAGGGAACACTGAGCTGAGGTTGAGCGAGGCGGTAGGGAGGCTCCACGCTGGTGGCTGGTGCAAAGGCCCTGAGCCAGGAGAACCAGTGAAGGTTAACATGTGACAAGGTAGGAGAAAAGGCTGAGGGGGGGGGGTGGGGGGGGGGATGAGGTTGGGAATTGGGGTGGGGGTGGGGACGGGGTGCAGTGGGGAGCGGGGGGGTGCTATGGATGTGCAGGGAGGGCCCGCCAGTCAAGCCCTGCAGGCCGTGTGTCCAGACAGCAGCCTGAAGCCCGCGGTTCTCGGAGGTGAGAACAGACCAGGCCGGGCAGGCCTGACTCCCCGGCCCTCCAGGAGCGTTCTCAGGGCCCCACCAGCAATCACTGGCTTCAGATCCAGCTTGGGACCCCCGAGCGTAAGCAGGTGTGGACCGCACACAAGGCTTTTATGACTAGAAAGGAGACAAGAATGGGCAGTCCCCACAGGAGGCTGCAAAACACACACTCATGACACCAACACACATTCATTAAGACCAACACACACCACCTCCCCCGACCCTGGCTGCACACTACGTTAACATACTGCAGCTCACCAGCACATAAACGGCCGCCCCGAAGTACTCAGGGGCTTCCTAGTGCATGCACACACATGTGCACACACACATTGCACACACACACGCACACACAACTCACAGGCCCAGCTGCCAGCTCACACTCAGCCCGCTGCCACCATGCGGCACACGGGTGCCTCGCAGCAGATGCAGCTTCCTTCCTTCCTGACGTCAGGGCAACGGGGACGCGCAGGGCTCAGCACACACCCAAGACCGGGCGGCTCTGAGCGCCGGGGACGTGGGGAGGATCCGGGTGGCCGCTGTGCGCGCTTGAGGTCCGCCAGCTCACTGGCTGCCACTCCAGAGGCCGTCTCCCATGCTGCCCTCCCTAAAGCTGGGGTGTCGGCCTCGCCGCGGGGGCCACCGCGATAGTTCTGCACGCCCCAGCAGAGTGCCCCGTCACCCCTCAGCGGAGGGGGGCACCTGCTACCGGGGTCTGGGCAGGGCCACTTCTGTCTGCTGGGTCCCTCTGGGCTCGAGGGGAGGCCCAGGGAAGGCTGGGCCCAGGGCTGCACCCCGGCCTCCCAGCGGCCTCCCAGCACCTGAGGGGCTGTCCTGAGACCCTTCTGGAGCCGGCGCCGCGTTCCAGGCGTGGGGCCAGGTGGCCTTCACACATCTGCCCTCTGTGAGGACCAGCCTTCCCTGCCTCTCAGCCGTCCCTCCACCCCCATCCAGCCACTCCTCTGTGGGGACCCTGGCCTGAACCCCCTCCTCTTCTCCCTCCCCCACCCGGGCTGAAAGATGGGCCTCGCTTCTCCCCAGGCTCCAACTATGGGGAGCTCCAGCACCCCGCTCTCCTGACCCGGGTTCAGTACCTGCCTCCCCAGAGGGAGGCTCTCCCAGGCAGGAGGGGTCTGGGGCAACTGTGGCCCCCAGAGCCAGCTGGGGCCCAGCCCTGTCCACTGTGTGGGCCCCTGTGGGCCCCCGAGGGCAGGCCAGGGTGTGGCTCCTAGAGGGTAAATTTCACTGTTGCTTAATCCACATCCAGTGTCACAGCCCAAAGCTCAGGGGCGGGGGCAGCCTCCAAAGTTGGCCCCCGGAAACCCTCCGGCAGGCAGCCAAAGCCAGCGGCCTTGCCTGTGCTCCCGTGAGAACAGGACCCAGGGACACCGGCCAGAACGCCCGCAGCCTCAGACCCCACAGCTCAGCCCAGGCCAGTCCGTAGGGAGGGGCGGCAGGGGGGAGCCGGGGAGAAGCCGACCCCTGCAGGCAAAGCGCCCCGCGAGGTCAGGTCCCGCTGGTGGGCAATCAGAGCCCCCGCCAAGGTTCAGGAGCGCAGGGGACAGAGGCGTCCCCGTGCTCAGCGCAGCGGCGAGAGGGGGAGGCCGCCGCCTTCATGCGTTATTCTCTGACAGTATCCATCTTTCCAAATTGATTTTTGATATCCATAGTGACCTGGAAGGGAGACACGGCGATAACTCTCGGAAAGTGGAAAACAATATTATCGCCACAAATATGAATTACTGGCCGCCAGGTTAAATCTACTGTGCAATGAATTATGTGACCCTGGCGCTCCTATAATTCTTGGGAATTTTATAGAGTCAGGAGAGGCCTG
This sequence comes from Hyaena hyaena, assembly GCF_003009895.1. Lineage (NCBI taxonomy): Eukaryota > Metazoa > Chordata > Mammalia > Carnivora > Hyaenidae > Hyaena > Hyaena hyaena. The sequence goes on along the minus strand of NW_024081520.1, from coordinate 747,210 downwards.
TGGGCGCTGACAAGCACTTAACAGCCAGAACCGGTCCCAACAAGTCTCGGGGCCATTTGATTTAGCCGCCCGGGCACCGCGGGCCACTCCGTTCTGCCTTGGAAGCTAAAGATGATGGGCAGTCACTTCTGGAGTTACGGACTTCATTTGTCGACTCTTGTTGTCGTTCTCGGGCCGAGTCGCTGCCTCCTGCCAGGAGCCACACTGGGGCGCGGGGCCAACCCCCAGGGGCAGCCGGGGAGGGGGCTCCGGGGGCTCGGTGGGCACCTGCCCAGGACGAGGGCAGTGGGGACCAGCCTGGCGCTTGCTGAGTGACGTCTCACCTGCAGGGAGTGGGCCCTGGGGACGTACCTACCCAAGCAGGGAGGCCCCCACGGCCAGCTCCACCCCCCACCGCCCACAGGCCAGGACCCAGGACCTCACCTGGGGTCAACTGGGCAGGATGCTAGTGCCAACGTGTGGGGAGGCGTGTGTCCCTGGAGGCCAGGCTCACCCTCAAGGCAGGCGGCAGGAGGGCCAGGGGCGCTAAGCCCTGTGTGGCTAACACCCTCTGGCCGAACCAGAGGAGGTGTGACTGAGGGAGGGAGGGAGCCCTGGGGCAGAGGGGAGCTCCGACCTGTGACCCGTTCTAGGATGCTCCCAAACCCCACCTCATCCGAAGGGGACCCTGGGGTGGGCAGGAGGGGCGCTGAGTCTGAGCCGTGGCCTGAGGGTACTCCCAGGCCTCCCCACGGGGACCTCGGGGCTCTGTGCCCGCTGTCCTGGGGAGGGGGGAAGACTTCAGGACCGTCCCAGAGAAGATGAGGAGGGTCCCCCCAGGCAGGTCTGGCTGCCGGGTCCTGCGGGGAGGAGGGTCCTGCCATCCTGGGGGGCATCTCAGTGCATTTCCCCAGCAGGTGCCAGGAGGCTGCATGCAGCCCCTGCAGGGAAGGGGCCTAGGGGGTTCCACAGAGGTGGGGCTTCAGTGGCGAGGACCAGCCTTACCCAGGGCTTCTCCAGACTCCACTGATCCCAGGGAACTTGCTGGAAGCTGAGAGTTGGGCCAAAGCCACCTCCACAGACCGGGGAGCTGCGGCCCAGGCGCCTAGGATCTCCTTCAGCCCAGGGGTTTGGGACACTCTCTGCCCAAGGGTGCTGGGACACCCCACCGCCCTCCCCATACCAGCTGCCCTGGGTCGGTCACAGGCCAGCCGGACCCAGCCCAGGGGGGCTCTGGGCCAGGGCTCTCCTCCCCTCCCCCCGCAGCCCCCACTGGGCTCGGGCCACTGCCAGGCTCAGGACAGGACGTGGGCTCAACTGTCTCCCTCAGAGCCACAGCAGCAACACAAATGTCATTTAATTTACATGACAAAGTGGCGCCATTATTGCAAGCTGACAGAATGCCGCTCAGGGCAATTTCCGAAAATTATTTAAACAATGTAATGAGTTAAATGTCAGAGCTGGCTAATTATGTTTATGCTAATTGTTAATTAGCCCTATAATGGAGACAGTCTTAATTAACAATAGTTATGAGTGTGGGAGGTGGGCTCACAGTGGGTGACACTGGCCACCGGCCTGCTCTGCAGAGACTTAACTGTCAGCTGCCTCTGGCTGCAGCTGGCTGTCCCCTGGGCCCAGGGCAGGGGTCCCGCCAGTCAGCCCGGGAGTGTGAGCCCACCGCCCTTCTCCGGCCGGGCCGCGGCTGCGGGAAGCTCCCTGCAGGCTGTCCCTGCCACCTGCCTGCTCAGCCTGGCACGCTCCCTCGCTTGGTGTGTCCCTGAGAATGGCCAGGTGTCCCTCCTGCCCACTCCACGGCCCCGCCCTCCTGAGCCACCACGTCCAGGGCACTAATGGAGCCCAAAGTTCACACGTGACAGCGTGGGGTGCTGGGCCCCCCAGGGCTGCAGGAGACCCCCGTCTGGGAGTGAGGATGCGGCGGGTGCTGGGCTGCCCAGGACCCTGTCGTGATGTGGTGAACCTGTGCCCAGCCCAGCCCCATGCATCCTCTGCCTCCCACGGCCTGACGACAGGGAGGCCCTGGGCGGGGACAGCCTGCCGGGGGACACCCCCTTTTCTCCACACCCCCTGGCATCAGGGGAGGTTCTACCACACGATCTGCTAGTCTCGGGGAACCTCCAAGAGTGGTCGGCTGCGCATGCAGGCGCAGGAGAGGGCGCAGGCCAGGGATGCGGCGACAAGCGCCCCAGGCTTCTGGGGGGGCTGCACCTGACGCAGAGGCGCTGCGGAGCTGGCCCAAGGCCGCCTGAGCCTTCAGGACCAGCAGGGGGCCGGGGGATGTGGGGGGTTTAGAGGGGGCCGTGGGCAAGGGAACAATGAGGGACCACAGGCAGATGGGGAATGGACGGTGGGGGGTATGGGTGGGCGGGCAGAGAGGGCAGCGGTGGAGGGGCTACAAGGGGGGTGGAGAGGGCAGAGGTGGGGGGCGGTGAGGGCAGAGTGGTGGGTACAATGGGAGGGGGCGGTGAGGGCGGGTGCACGTGTGTGTGGAGACAATGGGGGCCGGTGAGGGAGAGGGTGGGGATGGCAAGGGCAGAGAAGGGGGACGAAGAGGGGTAGTGAGGGAGCGGAGAAGTGGGGGGCAAGGGTGGGAAATGTGGGGGAGGGAGGACAATGCAGGGGTGGGGGGCAGAGAGAGCAGAGGTGGAGACTGAGAGGGCGGCGGTGGGGGATGAAGGGGTGGTAAGGGCGGGAGTGGGACAGTGAGGACAGACGGCTGGGGGTGGGGGATCGTGGGGGGCAGAGGGCAGCTGGGGGGCGGGGGCTGAGAGGGCAGGTGCAGGGGAGGGGAGGGGGCAGAGAGGGGGATGGGGGTGGGGGGGTAGGGGTGGAGAGGGCAGCATGGGGACAGTGAGAGCGATCACCGGGGAGCAGTCTTTGTCCCCGTCTGTCTGGGCTCAGTGACGGTCGCAGGCAGGGGCTTCAGTGGCCCGAGAAGAGCCCCCCCACCCCGCTGTCTGGGGAAGTGTCCGCTCTGGGGACTCGGGCTGGAGCTGCTGCACCGGGAGTGACCAGGGACGCAGACGCCTGTGGCCCGTGCAGGGGTGAGTGGGTCAGGTGCAGCCAGTGCCTGTTCAGTGGCCCCAGCCCAGCCACAGGCTTGGTGCACACGCGGCCCCTGGTGGCCCGTAGCTCGCGTGTCCCCAGCGCCTCTCCCACCAGGCGGTCTTCGATCGGCAGCTCGGACGTGGACCGAGCCGGGGTCTTCGCTCGGGTCTGCCGCGGTGGCAGCCGGCAGGCGGTCCTCGGGGCGGCGCCGCCTGTCCATCCGTGAGGTCCCTTCGGGCCCAGTCCCGCCCCGTGACCCTAGGCCCTTCTAGCTGCAGCCTGGGCCGCTGGCTCCGCGTCTGCCTCAGAACCGCCACCAAGCTGGGCTTCCTGGCCCTCCCCGCCCCGTGGGGAGGGGCACCCACAGGGCTGGGGCCTGGGTGGGGGAGGGTCTCAGTGGGGGAGCAGCCGCAGTGGGCACTTCCGCCCTGGAGTCTCCCAGGTCTGGGTCCTTGCCCAAGTGTTGGGTTCCTTTGGGGACCCAAGCTCAGCACTGTCGCTCATGTCCTGTGACCTCCGCCATGAGCCAGGGATGCTGATGTCCATGCGGACAGATGCGGCTCAGGCCACAGGCTGGGGGATGGGGGTTTGGATACCGCTCCCCACGATGTGAGCCAACATCTGCCCGGGCCGAGACCGTGGCCGTAGGGCAGCAGCCATGGGTCACCAGCTCCTGGGTTCTGCTGGGCGGTGCTGGGGCCGCGGTGGCTGCCGGCTCGGGTGAGGGCCCGATGGCGGGTAAGCAGCGCCTCCTCGCCCCGGATGTGCACACACTCAGTCTGCACACACACCTCCTGCGTCACAGCCCTGGCCCCAACCTGCAGGGGACACACACACACACACACACACACACACACACCCTGCCTCGCCAGAGCTCACCTGGGGACGGGGAGGGCTCCCGCACTCCGGACCCGCAATCACACCACAGGAAGACGCTCCTTCCCAGCGGCTCCAGCCTCAGCACCCGGGCCCCCCGCCTCCGGACACGAGGAGTCCCCCGTTCAGAGATGAGTGGGCGAGGGGCGGGCTCCGCCCAGAACGCTGCAGCCGGCCTGGCACAGAGCCGGACGGCGGGGAGAAGAGAGAAAGCGCAGCAACACTTTCCAGGAAAATGTTGCCTCAGAAGAGGGAGAACGTCGGGCAAACACTTCTCTGTGAAAAGCACCGGGCCTTCAGACGGCATGGCCTTTGGGAGCTGAACCAGGAGTTCAGAGCAGAAACAGCAAAGCGCGGGAAGGAAAGGGATGCTGGAAGGAGGGGCCGGTGAGCGGACAGACCTCGGGAAAGAAGAGAAAGATCAAAATGCGACTTTGACGCGTGCCCCCGCCTGTCGCCTCACGTGCGGGCACCTTGGAAGGGGCGGGAGGGACGGGCCCCTGAGGAAGCCACACACTGTGCGCGGGGAGGAGGAAGAGACGCCGAGGGCGGGGCTGGGGGTGGCCATGACCGCTACCCACTACCGGAGGCGGGCAGAGGACACCAGCGCGCGCCCCGCCGGCCCCGCCGAGAGCGTGGACACAGTACATACAGCAAATGTAAATTCTGGTATATTTTAAAAATCAGAGGAAATGTTACTGAATAAAGAAAGGTTTGAGAGGATGCGCTGTTCCCTGGGGAAAACTGACCCAGATCAATCAACACCGAAACGTGAAAAACCAGGCCCTGTGGACATCCAAGCCCGAAAAGAAAAACTCCAGTCACCTAGAAGAACCAGGCTGGCACCACAGGGACAGTTCTGTGTGACGGACACCGGCGGACTGCCTCAAAATCCTTCAGGGAAAGCCGTGCACCAGACGTGACCCCCTCCGGCACCAGGGGGCCACTTTCGGATCCGCGGGGAATCCTGGCCCACGGGCCTCAGGTCCTTCCGGAAGGAACCGCCAGAAACCAACCTGGAAGCGCGAGGGAAGGGACGGGCGGTGGGGGGAGGGCTGGCAGCGAGCCCTGGTTTCAGTCCCGGGTACAAAGGACACAGCGCCGCCACCGCGGAATGGCGCTCACGGCACAGAATCCATGGCCCCAGCCACGGCCGCGCTCGGCGCTGCGAGTACAGACCCAGGGGCCCAGGAGCCAGGACGAGCCCGAGCAGGGGGACATCCCGCCGTCACCCATGGCAGGGGGTGGGGGAGGAGGGGCGCCGGTGACTGCGGGCCTGAAGTCCCCTTGCCCGGACCACTGCCACGCAGGGAGGGAAGGGGAAGAGGGGCCCCACAATACTCACGACACGACGCCCCAACCTCTGGTAAACAAGGCCCCACTGACCCCTTACCTTCCCCAGTCTGACCAGTCGGGTTCCCTGTGCTGCTCCCGTGGGGAAGGGGGAGAGATTCAAGCTTCCCCTCCCTCTTCTGTCCGTCCCCAGGGAGCCACTCACCCACTGGAGCGCTCGAAGGGCCCCGACCTCTGCACCTCCTCTGCTTTCCTCCGACTGGCACCCCCTCGGCCTCTCCGTAATCTGGTGAGGGTGGCATAGAGCGGCCATGACACATAATGATGACCACAGGATGGCAGGAAGGGACGGGATGCAGGGACGCCTGCCCCAGGCTGGGCCAGAGGACCAAAGGAGCCGTGCCCTGTGGTCATGAGAAAAAGCTCCAGGATCAGATAGATGTGAATGCAAATCCTAACTCCTCCACTTAAAAGCTCTGTGACCTTGGCCCGTTTTCTTAATCTACCCGCAGACAATGGAGATAATTGGTTTCAGGTGGGAATAACAACACTTCTTTGGCTGGGTTGTTATAGGGTGAGAATAAAATGTGCGTCCAGCATAACAGAAACACAGGAAATAATGGTGGTCATGGTGGTGATGGTGGTGATGGTGGTGGTGGAGGTGGTGGTGATGGTGATGGTGGTGATGGTGGTGGTGATGATGATGGTGGTGGTGGTGGTCGTGGTGGTGGTGGTGGTGGTGGTGGTGGTAGTAATGGTGATGGTGGTGGTGATGGTGGCGATGGCGGAGGTGATGGTGGTGGTGGAGGTGATGGCGGAGGTGGAGGTGGTGGTGGTGATGATGATGGTGGTGGTGGTGGTGGTGGTAGTAATGGTGATGGTGGTGGTGATGGTGGCAATGGCGGAGGTGATGGTGGTGGTGGAGGTGATGGCGGAGGTGGTGGTGGTGGTGGTGATGATGATGGTGGTGGTGGTGGTGGCGATGGTGGAGGTGATGGTGGTGGTGGAGGTGATGGCGGAGGTGGAGGTGGTGGTGGTGATGATGATGGTGGTGGTGGTGGTGGTGGTAGTAATGGTGATGGTGGTGGTGATGGTGGCAATGGCGGAGGTGATGGTGGTGGTGGAGGTGATGGCGGAGGTGGTGGTGGTGGTGGTGATGATGATGGTGGTGGTGGTGGTGGCGATGGTGGAGGTGATGGTGGTGGTGGAGGTGATGGCGGAGGTGGAGGTGGTGGAGGTGGTGGTGGTAGTAGATATGGTGGTGGCTCAGTATAGAAGAGGCACTGAGGCAGTGGGTGAAGCACCAGCAAGGCGATGCCATTGGACACACAATTCTGAGCTATGAGGAAATTTGGCAACCCAGAGCCAGACCTGCCAAAGTCAAATGTGGGCTTATGTGTAAAAGAATATGTGAAAAAATGAAGTGCAGATGCTTCGAGCCAAAACAGTGACATTTGGCTTAGCACCACTTACACTGAAACTGTAATTTTAAATGCATCCATTCAGCAAATGCTCATCCATTCAGCAGGAGTATCACTGGGCCTGCACCCGCTGTCACCCCCTAAGCAGTGGAAGCAAGATGCCGCCAGACTCACGAGGAAGCAAAGCTGCCTGCTTTCCGGAGCACCGGAGAACTTTGAGACCCACCCTGTGTTCACACCGCCCAGTGTTCAACCAGTGTTCACCACACCCTGTGCCACACCCACCGTGTGTTCACATCCACCCTGTGTTCTCACCTCCCTTGTCTTCACAGCTTCCCTGTGTTCACACCTGTGTTCACACCGCTTTGTGTTCACACCGCTCTATGTTCACACCTGCCATAATTCACACTTGGCCTGTTACACCCTGTGTTCACCCTGCAGTCACACCTGCCCTGTCTTCACACCTGTGTCGTGCCTGTCCTGTGTTCACATCCACCTCATGTTCACACCTTCTGTGTGTTCACACCCACCCTGTGTTCACACCTCCCCATGTTCACACCCACCCCTATTCACACCACCCTGTGTTCACACCTGCGTTTGCACCTGCTGCTTCAATGGGAACTGCTGTCTGCCAGCAGCCTCCTTCTCCCTGCCCTGAGGTTCGATCCAGGGCAACAGTAATACTGTGACATGTGTGCTGTTGGCTGGCCTTGTATGGGGGTGACTGAATGTGCCCAGATCTTAGAGAGAAGGGTTAGGTGGGGTTTGAGCCGAGCCATTCAAGCCCCCAACTGGTACCTTGCCTCATGCTCATCAGCCGCAGGGCGCCCACAAACCTTGAACCCAAGAGTCCAAACCAGGTGGTCAGTCATGTGCAGCAACGTCTCCCAGGCTCACCTACAATATGGTGGGAGGCAGCCTGGCGGAGGGAAAAACAGTCCCGGGAGGTCAGCTGAGATTGGAGCCCAGAGACACACAGGCCCCATCACAAGGGCACCTGGGACAGCTGGGGAGTCAGGGCGGCTGTGCCAGAATCAGGCCGGAACTCTGGGTCCCTTGCACAGAGATGCAACTCAGACTGGTGAGGCCAGCAGGCGGGTTGGGGTGAGGCTCTGATGTGTCAGCTGCTGTCTCCCTCCCCCTCCCCCTCTGCCTCTCCCCCATCGCTGCCTCTCTCTCTGCAGGCTGACCCAGCCAGGGGACGCTCCTGGTCAATCAGAGAATTTTCCACTGTAAGGGATGACCTCTCCCCCCGGTGCTAATGGGCACGTCTAGCAAGGACTCAGACCCTGACCACCCAAACTCCGGAGCCCCCTCCCTGGCTTTGCCCTGGTGTCTGTTTACTCACGTATTATCGGGGCGCCCCAGGGGCTTGCACGGGCAGTGCCCAGCCTTGGGGACGATGGTGGGGACCCCTCCCAGGGTCTCCAGTGCTGGACTACAGCACCTTTGTCCACAGGGGTGGCCTGCCCCCATCACGCCCGAAGTCTCTGCAGTCCTGGGGTGGGACCAGGTCTCTCACCCGCCCCCCCCCCCAAGATGCTGTGGCCTCAGAACACCCTCCAGGGCCCCATCCAAGGAGGCAGGTTTGGGGGAGAGTGTACTTTGAGCCTGGAGACCCCAGCACGGCCCAGAAAGTGTGTGGCCACGAGTCCTCCCGTCCTGGGGCACTGAAGCTACGTCTCCATGGACCCCCACTCCCTGCTCTCGGGGGAGAGCTCAGGGGCCTGGTCCTGGACGGGTGGCCTACATGCCGGTCACCTTCTGCGTGGCCGGTTCTGACTGTAACGCTCAGCCTGGGGCCCTGCAGGGAGATGCAGCCTAGAGCAGGCTGTGGAGGGCTTGCTCCCAGCCTGGATGCTCCTGAGCGCCCCCCGCCCCCCTCCAGGCTGGAAGCCAGAGCACAGCCTTGGGGTCGCACCCAGGCCCCCTGCCCCGGCAGGAGGGACTGCCCTGCTACAGGACGTGACAGCGCACTGTATTTTTCCCTTAATGTGACAGACACTTAAAGCAGAGAAGGGGACTCACGGCCCCTATAAAGCAGCGGCCCCGTCTCTCAGGCCTTATTTTATTCATGGCAATAGAAATAAAAGTGCCTTTTATGGGGCCTCCCGTTTCTGGCCCCCCGACTGCACAAAGACATCATTTATGAGGACGCTGACTAACTTGCTTATGAGGCTCCAGCCGGGGGGGTGGGGGTGCCCACACAGGCATGGTGTGGGGCTTCCACGGTGGGCAGAGCAGGGCCTCAGGACCCCAAGCCACACAAGGACGGTGGCACATGGTCCCAGAAGCCACCCCGCTGGCCAGGGCATCCCAGGGCACCGCAGCCACTCTAGTGAGCGGGGATGACCTGTGTCCCACCCCAGCCACCGTGGACGCTGCGGGGCTCCCGACCATCTCGCTGGACCCCATGTGGTCACGTTCTCAGGTGGGCAGGAGAGGGCTGCCTGTGGGCTCTCGCCATCTGAACCGGACACAGAATGGCCAAGCTCGTCCATTCTGCACGATACCGGCCCAGGCGCTGGGGCGTGTGGTCCACCGCCTGGTCCTGAGTGTCCTGGTTAGCGAGGTGCCGTCCCCTGTGGGTGGGGGTCAGCCAAGGCCATGGAGAAGGGGCGGCCTCCAGCAGGAGGCAGGGCCAGAGGCTGCGGGACCTCAGGCTGCCCCCTGGTGGGGGACGCAGGTGGCCACGGGGGCAGGTTGGGGGCTGTGCCAGGTGTGGAGGCCACAGCGGGGCAGCGTGGATGCTGGAAGGGGCACGGCCTGATGTACGTGCACTTACGCACCAGGTGAAGGGGGTTGGGTCAGAGCGTGGGGCCTTCAGGGGGGGCCGGGGCGGCTGTGGGGGAGACCCAGGGCCTGAGGACCAGTGCTGGTCAGATGTGGAGGTGAGAAGGGGTGGGTGGTGCCACTGGGGGCAGGCAGGGGGCGCGGGAGACCCAGGAGAGTCTCTGGACGTGTGGGTGGAAAAAGGGATCTGGGCTGCGGAAAGGACACCCAGGAGGTCCTGTCCGGGGGCAGCGGGCGGGCGGGCCTGGAGCCCGGGGAGGGGGGGCAGCGGGCGGGCGGGCCTGGAGCCCGGCGGGGGGGGGCAGCGGGCGGGCCTGGAGCCTGGGGGCAGCGGGTGGGCCTGGAGCCCGGGGGCAGCGGGCAGGCGGGCCTGGAGCCCGGGGAAGGGCCTGTCCCGGAAAGGGTGCGGGGGGAGACTGGAGACAGGAAGGGGTGTGGGGCCCAGGGACCCTGGGACAAGAGGAGAAGAGCCAAACCAGCTGCAGTCAGGGCGCCGAGAGCCCACAGAACTCAGGGTCAGTGGAGAAGCGGCTTCGTGCCCCAGGCCCTGTCCCTCCTAGGAGCCAGTCCCGGACCTGGAGCCACAGTGACTCAGGGTCACACCAGCACAGACACCTCTGAGCGCCAGCAGCCCCTGTGCCCGCCCATCTTGTGCAAGTCTGAGTGTGAGCCCCTGTAGTGTGCAAGCCCATCTGAGTACACTCTCAGGCCTGGCCTGTCGCCAGATAACAGGTTAGGGCCCAGTGACCTTGGCTTTGGTATGGAGCCCACTTTGCTACAGAGGGAAGTGGGTGCTAACCGCCCACGAACTGCGGTCTAGTCCCCAGAGAACTGAGTCGGCATCGACTCGTGGTAGCTTATCCATCGATCGGGGCTTCGCGCTGACTCTCCCGCCCACTTACCGCCCTTCCCGCGACTGCAGCGTCGGAAGGGCGCCGGTCAGCGTTGATATGGACACGGGCCCCGGAGCGCCCCTCGGGCATCACGCATCCTGCACCGGCGCCCAGGACGAGGGCCATGTGCTCGCTGAACACCTGCGCCAGGCTCCCGAGGCGGCGGGCTTCCGCTGGAGGCGGGGTTGGGGACCCTGTAGCCATGCGGCCTCCGACCAGAGGGCCCCGCGCTGTCGGGGGCAGCCCCTCTAGCACCCAGGGGCCTGCTGCCACGAAGCCACAGCAGCAGGCTTCCCGAGAAACAGGCCAGCGGGACACATCTGGTGTCACGAGGTTCGTGTCCCGGGGTTGGCTTGCGTGCCGTGGCGTCAGCTGGACACGCTGAGGACCCACGGGGGTGGCTGGCTGATGTCTCCAGGTGGGGCCCCTTCCTCCCGGGGGCCTGCGGGCCTTTGACTGCTGACAGGAAGCCCCATGTTAGGGGCTGCGTCCTTTACTTGAGGTCCCCTGACGACAGATGTGACAACACCTGCTAAAGACACAGGCTCGCAAGACCCGGGCAGCTGCATGCTCGCGGGGCCCCCACGTCCAGCTGCCGCGGCAGCGCCCCCGGGGCCGGGTGTGGGCTGCCCTCGCCGTGGGGCCGGGTGCATGGAGCTTGCTGCAGGGGAGAACACAGGGACTTGCCCGGGGCCCAGATACAGGCTGGAAGGGGGCCGCCAAGGCCCAGGGCGGGGGCCCGGCGAGGGCTCCAGGCGGCCGGGCCCCCTTCCCGGCAGAGCCGCCAGGCCACCAGCCCACCTTATCCTCCCTTCTGCACCAGCAAGGCAGGCTTGGGCGCCCTCCCCGCAACCGCAGGATTGTCCATGGGCATCGGTACCTCTCCTCCCCGGGCCCGGGGTCTGCCTGCGAGTGTCACTGTGTCACCGGGTGGCCAGACACCAGCCCCAGCCTGAGTCACTCTTTTCCCAGGTTCCAGGACCGTTGGCTCCTTGGAGTCCCCCAGGCTCAGCAGCTGGCACCTCAAGTCTGGGCCCGGGGCCTGAAGACAGTGAGGGAGCACTTGGCACGCGCTCGGAGGGCGGCCCCGGAGGGCGTGCGCACATACGCGGCAAGCTCGTGGTGAGCACCCACGGGAGGAGTCAGGGCCACGCCCCGCAGCTGGCAGGACGGGGTGGCCTCTAGTGCCTGGGTCCCTCCCCCTGCCACCTAGGGGCTCATCACTGCCCCACCCCATTTCTGTCAGCCCGTGCCTTCTCCCAGCCTGGACCCCTAAATCCAGCTGCCTGCTCAGCGAGTCCTCCGGTTGTGCAAAGAAGTGCGTGTGACAAAATCCAACTGTCAACAGGCCCCTCGTGTCCTGCTCCCCTTCCCTGGCCCAGGAAGAGGCCTGGTCCCCCAGGGGCTCTCACCCAAGTTCAGACAGGGACCTTCCCCTGGGCCGAGCCCTGTAGCAAGCTCTGCTTCCCAGACACACCCCTCACTCCACTTCCACCCAGCAGGGTCCCCCAGCCCCCAAGCCCTGAGCTGCACCAGCGCCCCTTCCCCTCATGGCCACCCAGACCCTCGGCCTTCTCGGGCATCTCCCCCCGGCTGGCCCAGGCTCAGGCCCCCAGCTCCAAGGCCAGTGGATGGACTGCCTTTGGCCAGAGGTCCCGCCCCATGCATGCACGTGTGACCAGGGTGGCCCCACAGATGGACAGAGCAGGACTTGCCGGGCCCCCAGTGGGACAGCAAGGCCCGTGTCACAACCATTCCCACCCTCCTCCCGGGCCTGTCTGTTAAGTCTCGGCCGGTGCATCTCAACGAGGGGCGGGCACCCAGGTCTTGCCCTCACTGGGAATGCGCACGCACACCAGCCGCGGGCACATGGTTGGCCTGAGGAGCTGAGAAGAGGCCCCGGGCCCTTAGAAGTGAAGGTCCTGAGGATGAGATGGAGAGGAAGGTGGATCTAAGGTGACGCTGTCACCCCACTCCCAGCAAACCCCCAGAGCTAAGCTTCCACTTCTGCAGGAGCCCGGCACACAGGCTGCCCCAGGCCGACTGTATATTGGAAGCGGATTGACTCGGGTCCCACTCACTAAAAGGCTGCTGGCCCCTCCAGCTCTGCAGGCAGAGCCGCCTCAAAGCCCAGGGGGAAGCATCCAAGTGGATGCAGAGCCCTGTCACTCACCCTGCGGTGAGCTGCTTGGTGTGAGAGGGGGAGGGGGGAAGGAGGTGGGGAAGGGGCAGGACACCCCAAGACAGGAGCTCCTTCCTTCCCAGGCCTCGAATCTTGCACAGCCTCAGGGCCTTGAAGCCCAGGGAGAAGGCGTGGGAGGAGGCAGAGGTGACGGCGGGGGGTGTCACACCACCCATCCCAGGACCCCCTGGCAGTGCCTGCTCTGCTGCCTGTCTTTGAGATCCCCCCAGTCTGCTTTGCAGCGGGAGCCCAGCCCACAGAGTCAGAAGGCAGGTGCAGCATGAGCTAGGCACAGCCCGGACCTCTGCCCGAGCTCCTCCAGGGTTTGGGCACCTGGGCACCTGGGCACCTGGGCACCTGGGCACCTGGGCCCAGCAGGTTCAGAACTGTTGGTTGAGGGAATGAAAGAACGGCCTGAAAGCCCTGCCTTGAGGATTAAACTTCTGACCAGGAAACTGCATGATCGTGTGAACAGAGGGAGTCGGCACCATGCCCAGGGTCACCCCCCCCCCCGCCCTGTGCCAAGTGGCGCCTGCTGCTGCTACTGTAGCAATATCAACGTCCTTACAACGATTTGCTGGCAGCTTCAATCACCACCTTCAAGCGCAGAGGCAGGAGCCTTCAAATGTGGGCCTGCGGGGCCAGGGCATCATGTAAAAGCCAGACCCAAGGGCGCCTTCCCATTGGCCCTGGGGGACCCACCGAGTAGGGCCTCACTGTGGGGAGGGAGCAGGCGTGAGGGCCAACCACTCCAGGGACTGGGCGCCGGGGAGGACGCCTGGGAAGGTGCTCTGTCCTACAACCATGGCGTTGGCCTCTGTAGAACCTTTAGCAATAAGAAAGTTTATTTTAAAAAGGGGAAAATCAATCCACAAAAATGGAAAGCAAACTGGAACTAATGAACTTACCACACAGAAAAAAGAGTTACTTTGAGTGACAGTTAACACACAGAATTCTTACACGCGCGCCAAATGAGACTTATGCTAAGGACACACAAAAAAGCTGCATAAAGAACCCTTAAACAACACCTGGAGATCCTACTGCTAACAGAAACATCGGTGTCACTATCTTGAAATGATTGTAGACATATCATAGTACGAAGCATGTAAGCAATTCTGTTAAGGTCTTTAGGAAACAAGATTTTGAGTATGAGAGAAAAAACGAGATGAAATTGCAAATCAAAGAAATGAAGTTTAAAACCATAATCTGAATAAACCATCTAAAAATAAAACTAAGAAAACAACTCCATTTACAATAGCATCAAAAAGAATACAATACTTAGGAATAAATTTAACCGAAGAGGTGAAACCCTGATACACTGAGCACCACAAAACACTTACTGAAATTAAAGACCTAAATAAAGGGAAAGATACCCTGTGTTCATGGAGTCAAAGACTAAATATTGTTTTAAGATGATAATCTTCCCTAGATTAATCTTCAGATGCAGTGCAATCCCTTTCAGAATCAAAGCTGGCTGCTTTGCACAAATTGACAAGCTGATTCTGAAATTCTTACGGAATTGCAAGAGGCTCTGAGTTGCCGAAACAATCCTGAAAAAGAATAGAGTTTCGGAACTCGCTAGGAAGCGATGGTGCTCAAGGCTGAGCAGGACGGGCATGAGGGCTGACAGAGGTCAACACACCAGGACAGAGTCCAGAAACAGAACGTGTGTCCAGGGTCAATGACTTGACAACGTTCCCAAGACCGTTCAATGGGCAAAAGATGGTCTTTTTAACAAATGGTGTGGGAAAACCAGTGTCCGCAGGCAAAAGAATGAAGTTGGGCCCTCCCCTCAGACCATATACGAAAATTAACTCCAAATGGATCAAAGGCCACATAAGAAACAAAACTATAAAACTCTTAGGAAAAAAACAGGGGTGAATTTTCATGATCTCAGATTTGGCGGTGGTTTCTTTGTATGATACCAAAAATGTCAGCAACCAAAGAAAAAATGGACCAATTGGACCTCATCAAAGTTAACATTTGTACTTCAGAGGACACAATAAATAAGTGAAAAGACAACCCAGAGAATGGAAGAAAATGTTTCCAAATCCTATAAATGGTAAGGACTTTGCATCTCAGATATATAAAGAATTCTTAACATTCAATAATAAAAGACCAATAATTTTATTTTAAAATGGGTAAATGATCTGAAGAGACATTTCTCTAAGGAGCATATGCAAATGCCCAGTAATCGCATGAAAAGATGCTCAAGATCATTAGTCATCAGGGAAATAAAATGAAAACCACCATGGGACCCTGCACAGCCACTCGGGCGGCTCGGCCAGAAGCTCAGCTAAGAGATGCTTCCAAGGGTGTGGAGAGGCTGCGACCCTTAACGGCCTGGTGGGAGTGTCAAACAGTGTAGCCACTTTCATAAAGAATTTGGCAGTTCCTCAAGGATTAAACATAGTTACTGCGTGACCCACTACTTTTTCACTTCTAGATATATACCCAAGAGAAATGAAAAAACTGTCCACACAATAAACCTCACGGATGTTCATAGCAGCCGTTTTTATAATAGCAAAAGGTGGCGATGATCCACATCTCTGCCAGCAGATGAAGGATAAATACAGTGAGGCATATCCACATGCTGGAATGTTACTGGGTAATAAAAAGGGGTGAAGTCCTGAGGTGGACTCCATGCCACTACGTGGAGTCCCAGGAGGAAGGAAAGGAGAAAGTGCATTAAAAAAATATTTGAAGAAATAATAGCCCCAAGCTTCCAAAATCTGTTGCAAGACATAAATTTACAGATTCAAGAAGCTCACTGAACTCTAAAGAAAATAAATGCAAAGAAATCCATGCCCAGAAATATTATAATCAAACTACTGAAAACCAACGATGGTGAAAAATACCTTTAAAGTAGCTGTAGAAAAATGGTAAGTCACATACACGGGAAACGTGACTGCAAAGACTGTGGATTTCTCGTCAGAGACCATGGGCACAAGAAGGCAATGGAGCCACACATTTAAATACTGACAGAGACGAACCGTCGACCCAAATTCTATACCCAGCAAACGTCCTTCAGGAATTCAGGCAAAATCAAGCCACTCTCCAATGAAGGGAAACTAAGAGAATTTGTCACCAGCAGAACTGCTCTAAAAGAAATGCTAAAAGGGTTACTCCAGGCAGCATGGAAATGGTGCCAGAAGGGAGCTTGGAACTTGAGCGACGAAGAGAAAGAAATCGTAAATCTTTATGTGAAACCCTGGTTTTTCATCTTACTTCTTTATCATATATATGATGGCTGAAAACAGAAGTGACAGCACTGTCTGGGGAATTCTGAATGTATGCAGGTGTAATAAGGAAACACACCAGGGGCGCCTGGGGGTGCAGTCAGTTCAGCGTCATGATCTCATGGTTCGTGGGATTGAGCCCCACATAGGGCTCTGCTGATGGTGTGGATCCTGCTTGGAGGTCTTTCTCTCCTTTTTTCTCTATCCTCCCTACCTCTCTGTCTGTCTCTCTCTCTCTCTGAAAATAAATAAACTTTAAAAATAATAAGTAAAAATAATGAAACGACAGCAACTGTAAAGGGAGGTTAAAGGTGGTCTGAAGGCTACGTTTTCTGCACTCCATTGCAAGTGGCAAAATATTCACTTGAAATAGACTGTACCAAGTTCAGTGTCTGTATTGTAACCTCCAGAGCAGTCGCTAAAAAATAATTATACAAGGAGATATAGTAAAGACAAATAAACCAACAACACCCAGCAAAGTGGGATACTGAGAGAGAGAGAGAGGAAGGAAGGAAGGAAGGAAGGAAGGAAGGAAGGAAGGAAGGAAGGAAGGAAGGAAGGAAAGGAAAGGGAAGGAGGGAGGGAGAAAGGATCTCATGGTTTGTGAGTTTGAACCCCATGTCAGACTTTGTGCTGATGGTGTGGAGCCTGCTTGGGATTCTCTGCCCTCCCCAGCTTGGGCTCTCTCTCTCTCTCAAAATAAATAAATAAACTTAAAAAAAAAACACCTAAATGTGCATTCACCAAACAACAGATTTTCAAAGTACATGAAGCTGAAACTGATAGAACTGAAAGGTGAGGGGCGCCTGGGGGGCTCAGTCGGTTAAGCGTCCGACTTTCGCTTAGGTCATGATCTCGCGGTTCGTGGGTTCGAGCCCCGCATCGGGCTCTGTGCTGACTGCCAGCTCAGAGCCTGGAGCCTATTTCAGAGTCTGTGTCTCCCTCTCTCTCTGACCCTCCCCTGCTCACGCTGTCTCTCTCTCTCTCTCCTAGAAATAAAAATATTAAAAAAAAAAAAAAAAGAACTGAAAGGTGAGATCAATTCACAATGGTGGCTGTGACCTCAGCTGTTCTCCCTCTGTGTCAACAGGACAAGTACAGGCAGATCCGTTCAGGAGGTAGAACTGAGCACTAGTAAAGGACTGGTCCTAAACGACATTATCCTTTACACGTGCCCACGAAACATTCTCCAGAAAGATCAGGTCCTGGGTTATAAAATCAACCTAACACACCTAAAAAAATTCAAAGCACACAAAGTATGTCCCTGACCACAGCGGAATAAAGTAGAAATCAATACAGAAGGGTATCTTGAAAGCCCCAGAGGCTCTGATGCTCATGCACTTGTAAATCACCCATGGATCAAAGAAAACACCTCTGGGGAAATCAGAAAACATTTGAAGTAAATGAAAAGAAAGCTTTCAGTATCAAAATTATTTGTGGGATGCAGTTAAAGCAGGGCTTAGAGGGAAATTTATAGCATTAAATATTCCAAGCTTCCTCCTGAGTGAACTAGAAAAAGAAGAAAGAAACTCAAAACAACCAGAAGAAAAGGAAATCCTAAAGATGAAGCCCAAGCCCAATTAAAAACAGAAACAATTTACATAAAATCCATGAAGTAAGAGATGACTCCCCGGAAAAGCCTATTACATTGATAAACCTCCAGCCAGGCTGATGAAGGAAATAGAGAAGAAATAAATTACCACTAAGAAGAGAAAAGAAGGGGGCATCACTACGGAGCCTACAGACATTCAAAGGAAGAGTAGGATCTACATAGGTTCTGATTCAGCGATCTCAATGGACCGACCAAGTCCCTGAAATCCAAACTCAAAATTTGCCCAAGAAGAACTAACCACCTGAATACCCTCTATCTACTGAAGCAATTGGGTTCATAGTAAGTAACCTTTCAAAGAAGAAAACTCCACAGATAGTTTCACTGGCAAATTGTACAAAATAGTTAATGATTTAAAAACAACAACAACAACAACAACTCTACATAATCTTTTCAAGAAAGTAGAAGAGGGGCACCTGGGGGCTCAGTCGGTTAAGTGTCCAACTTCGGCTCAGGTCACGATCTCACAGTTTGTGGGTTTGAGCCCCACATCGGGTTCTGTGCTGACGGCTTAGAGCCTGGAGCCTGTTTCAGATTCTGTCTCCCTCTCTCTCTGCCCCTCCCCCCCTCAAAGGTAAATAACCATTAAAAAATGGGAGGGGGCACCTGGGTGGCTCAGTAGGTTAAGCAGCCAACTCTTCCTTTCAGCTCAGGTCATGATCTCATGGTTTGTGAATTCAAGCCCCATATCAGGCTCCAAGCTGACAGTGCAGAGCCTGCTTGGAATTCTCTCTCCCTCTCTCTCTCTGCCCTTCCCCTGCTCTCTCTGCCTCTCAAAAATAAATAAATAAGGGGCGCCTGGGTGGCTTAGTCGGTTGAGCGTCTGACTTTCACTTAGGTCATGATCTCGCGGTTCGTGGGTTCGAGCCCTGCGTCGGACTCTGTGCTGACAGCTCAGAGCCTAGGGCCTGTTTCAGAGTCTGTGACTCCCTCTCTCTCTGACCCTCCCCTGCTCACACTGTATCTCTTTTTCTCTCTCTCTCCTAGAAATAAATAAAACATTTAAAAAATTTTTTAAAAATAAATAAATAAATAAGTTTAAAAATGTTTTAATAAATAGAGGAGATAATACTTTCCCATTTTATGACGACAGCATTCCCCATTTCCAACAAGAGACAAAGATAGGACCAGATAAAAAGCTACAGAACCACGAACATCTATGCAAAATCCTCAATGAAACACTAGCAAATTGAATCCAGCAACATACAGAAAGACTAAAAACGTCACGGCCAAGCATGGCTCTTCCCCAGAAGGCAAGAGTGGCTCAGCACTGCCTCGCCGACCACCACCGTCGGCCACACCAACAGGCAAAACAAAACCACAGGGGACTCAGTAGATGCAGAGAAAGCATTTGATAAAATCATCTGTTCATGATTAAAAAAAAAAACTCTCAGAAAACAAAGATTAGGAAGGAACTTCCTGAACCTGGAGATGTTGTAAAAAAGAAAAAATAATTTCAGCTTCAGGTTATTGTTGCTAGAATATAGGAATTTGACCTTGTGTCGGTCGCTTGACCTCCCTACCTGGTCCTGGGGAGGGTCGTTTGTCGCTGGGGTTTTCCATCATCACGCTGTCTGCACAGGGTAGGGCCAGTGTGAGGTTTTCGTTCTAATCCATACGCCTCCCACCTCCTTTCCTCCACTGACATATTTACAGGCGAAGGAATTTGGCTTGTGGAGACGTGCTTTAAAATGCCCCAGGGGGAGAAGCGTGGCCGTGGGGCAGGGACACAGGGTGTGTGACACCCTGCTGCACTCAGTGCGGGGGCGCTGCCTGCTCTCCTCTGCATCCCTGCATAGGTCTGGCCTATTTTATAATAAAGGGTTTTTTAATCTATTACAACAACCCCAACAGCTGAACAAATGGAAAAGGGGCAAAGGCGGTTCACGAACAATTAAAACACACATGACCAGTATTCGTGAGCACAACTGTCTCCTCACCAGCACATTCCAGTGAGAGAGGATTTGCCCACTACCTGTGGAAGGGCTCGCGCGAAACGGTGCGTGGCCGGGCTCGTTTGCCCAGCTCCTGCCCTTGAACCCAGGGACTCACATCTGCTTTCCCCTTAAGGGGGGGATGAAAACTAAACCAGAGTCCACACGGCAACGTGTTTGGAGTAACCTGAAGCAAACGGAGTGACAGTCAGCCCGGGCCTCTGGGGGGGTAACCCTGGGACCCCAGGATGGTGTGTGACGTGGGCAGGGAAGCCAAGAGCAAAGCTGCACGCACAGCACCCACGTGCACGTCTTTAAAGAGCAGGAAACACGTAAGGGGAGGCGGCAGGCCCTGCCGCGCCGTGGGTTCTGGGAGGTGCTCTGGCTCCCGGCACCTTCTCCAGGAGCACAGGTTGCTTGATCAGCAGAAAAGAACACAGAGATGGCAGGATCCTTCCCAGGGCCCCGCGGCAGGGCGCGGCCAGGTCCGCAGGGAGCCCGCGCGGCGTCCCTCCCACTGCTGGCGCCGCGGCCCCCTCGCCAGGGCTCCTGCCCGCCGCCACCCTGCTGGCCTCCGCCAAGTGCAGCCTGAGCTTCTCTGCTCAGCAGGCCCGGGGCTGCGTGACTCGGGGGAGGCGGGATCTTTACATTTCCTTCAGCTGGTGCACCCTCCACCCTGTGCCCAGTACAGTGGGCAGCCAGTGGGGGTAGGACCAGGGCCGTCTGGACAGAGGCCGAGGGGCCAATGGTCCGGAAAGAGGGAGGCACCGACTTGCAGAGGTCAGGAGGTTCACAGAGGGCCAAGGTACCCAGGCTCCTAGGGGGTCCGAGGCCGCTGGGAAGAGCAGACTGAGCTCCAAGCCACAGCCTGACCCATTTCCAGGACGCGGGTGGGCACCCAGCCGCTCGCCTCCCGGGGCCCACCCTCTCCGGGCCTGACTCCTGCGAACCAGCCCATTGTGTGGTTTGGGTGCAGAGCCCAGTGGGGGGAGGGCGAGGCTTCCGGGCACAAGGAGGCTGAGGGGAAGCAGCTGCCATGTGGGGGCGCAGGGGCTCACTCCAGGTGACTGCTTCCGTCCTGGTTTTACGCACAGGACAGCTGCGTTCCCCAAAGGTCACTCCCCTCAGGAGCAGCAGAGCCCGTGTCTGTCATCCCTCGTCCCTCCATCCGTCCAGTCTCGGGGGCAGAGTTGAGCTGGGACCTTTAGGGGCGCTACCGGAGCAGACAAACGAGAGTCTGAGTGTCGCCCGCAGGCTGGGGGGAGCGGGGCTCAGGGCCCAGCAGCGGCCAGCGTCCTGCGGGGGGAGGGGGGTGCTGAGCCCAGCGGGGAGGGGAGGAGAGGGATGCGAGCGGAGGCCTCTCTGACCAAGGCCGCAGGTTTGGGTTTTGTGCCTGGTCTGGAAGACACTGGAGCAGGGGAGGGGAGCCCTGGGCGTCGGGAAGTTGGGGGCCCTCTGCTGCAGACCCTCACTACAGAGAAACATGGCAAAGCAGGTGGGGGGGCGGGGACCAGGGTGCCTTCCTCACAGCAGGGCGTGCAAAAGCCCCTCGGCTGCTGGGCGCTGGGGCCAGAGACCCACACTCTAACAGCCCCACTGCGTGTGACCCCGAGGACCCCCCGTTCCGAGGGAGCTGGCGGGGGGGCAAGGGCCAGCAGGGCAGGCGCCCGGCCCTCCCAGCACCTGTCCCCAGATTAGATTTCTCTTTTCTCATTACCGCGGTAATAGGTCCTTCAGACCTCATTCCAGCCCTAGATATTATCTGACCCGTATAATTAATTAATTATAGCCCAAATATTATAGATTATTAAAAATAGCATAACTAATAGTGTAATATCTCAAGCTGTCGACTTTAATAGTCAACATTGTCTTGGCCGCGCTTATCAGCCCGGGACACCCGGTGAGAATATTGATTCCGGGTAATTTTAGCCGTCATCTGCCATCCTGACGGGGAATTGTCAGGGCCTCACCCAAGCCGGGGCTCATTTGAAATCGTTAAACCGCCGCACGGCTCACAGTGGATCTTAATGTTCCCTTTTTCTCCCCTTCAATATGTTTCAGCAACAGAGAGGAAAATAAATAGAGAAGTGGACGCGGAGAGAGGGAGGGAGGGGAGAGGCTGCTCTCAAGGGGAGGGAGGAGCGACTGATTTGTCTCTCTCCCTGGGGACCCTGCACCCTCCACCGCAGCCCCCCCCCAAGCCCCTCTTTCCCGGACACTGTCGGGTGCTGGGGAGGCTGCGCAGAGACCTGCACCCCTGACCTTGCCGGCGTAGCCCCACCCAGGCTGCGCCCTGGCGACCTCGGAGACCCACCCACCCACCGGCGGGCACAGGGCGCTCAGGCCACAGTCAGCCCCGAGCGGACACACGCTTACAGTCACCGGACCCCCCCCTACACACACACACGGAGCAGCACATGCAGAGCCACACGTGCGCGTGAACACACGGGCACATGCGTGTGCGTGCACTCGCCGGGGGCCTCCTGGGGGCCGGGCTAGGTCCAGGGCTCGGGACACCGAGGGGTGCGCGCGAGGAGCCAGGACCCCGGAAGTGAAGGAGAGAGGCCTGGGGTGCTGCAGTGCCGAAAGGCATCAGCAGGGGGAGGTTCCCCGGAGAAGACGGAAGCCTTGAGCCCCCACCCCCGCTGCAAACCCATCACCAGCTTCGCTTGGGGAAGGACGGCAGCTGCCCGCAGGCAGGCCCAGGGGCCCCTCACACACACAGGAGCCTCCGTCACACGTGGGGAGCAGCTCGGGGCGCGGGCCGCTGGGGGGCGGGGCCCAGTCTCCCCCAATCCTCCCCATCCGGGCCCCACGGGTTCAGCGGCTCAGCAGCACCTGCGCCGCACAAGCCCCGTCCAGCGAGCATGTGCAACCGCTCCACCTCTGGCACACGCTCGCCCACCCTCACCCCACTGGCCCCTCCACCACCCCCTCCGCGTCCCCTGCAGGGGGGAGGGTGCCCAGGGCAGCGATGCTCCAGAATCCGAGGCTTCCCTTGGAGTGTTACTCAAACTTCTAATTATGAATCACGCATGTGATAATAATTTAATAATCAGGGAGCCGTGCAAGAGGCATTAACCTCAATTAAGCTCATTACACGGCGTGACTGCCCCCACCACGTGCCCTCCCGACCCTGAGTGCGTCCTGCGGGGGTGACTGTGGCATATACATGCTGGGCAGGAAGTTTCACTGAATGCATTTATTGAACACTTTCTGTTTACCTGGCCTGGACCCCTCCTCGCACCCTCAGCAGGTTCCCGTGCCCCTTCCCCTCTTCCTCCCTGGGCGACCCAGCTTCCCAGGACACTGTCCACACTTCCTGACTAGGGAAGCACCACCTTCTCCAAGCCTGACCTTCGCACCCTCCCTCCCTGAGGCCTATCAGGTGGAAATGGAAGGACCGGCGGTGAGGGCATGCTCTCCCTGGAAACTGGGTAACTGCCTCCCCTCCTTGATGGCAGACCTGCCCACCTTGCCCATTTCCACCCCCATGTCCACCACAGGCCTCACCCTGTCAGACGTGTGCCATGAAGAGTAGTAGCCCAATGCATGGTGGACGAAGGAATGAGCCCCCACAGGATGTGGGGAGGGGGGAGGGAACACTGGCACCTGAGTCTGGGTGACTGGAGAGATGTCAGGGACAGCGGCCTGTGATTGTGGGGTGGGTGAGGGTGAGCAGTGGGTAGGCCAGCTGGCAGACACTGGGCGCATGGAGGTCTGCTCACAGACACTGAAGCAGGTAAGTCTAAGACCACTCCAGGATGCCACGGGTGGTAAAGTGCCCCACCATATCAGTCTGTTTCTGCTACAACGTTGCTGTGTAACAAATAGCCCCGAAGCTCTCAGTGGCCACCCACTTCCTGCTCATGACCATGATCAGCTGCCATTGGTTGCCTCCCACTGGGCTCATCAGGTGGGATTTAGGTGGGCTCCAGACCTTGAGTCCTAGTTCCCAGCTGCTCTTAAAGCCTGAGCTCAGAACAGGCTTCTGGTCCCTTCTGCGCACTGTGGGTCATGTGGCCAAAGTAGAATTTTAGTGGGTGGGAAGTATACTTTCCCCATGGAAAGGCCATGACCAAGTAAGAGGATGAAGGGTAAGAAAAACTGGTTAAATTATCCAGGGGCACCTGGGTGGCTCAGTCAGTTGTGTCCAACTGTTGATTTTGGCTCAGGTCATGATCTCACGGTTCATGAGTTTGAGCCTGTGTCAGGCTCTGTGCTGACAATGCAGAGCCTGCTTAGGATTCTGTCTCTCTCCCTCTCTCTGCCCATCTTCTCTCTTTCTCTCTCTCTCTCTCTCAAAATAAATAAACAAACTTAAAAAATCATCCAATCTATGATATTTCTGATTTAATTAGAGTTTTTTTCCAGTTGGATGGGGCTCGGGGGCACAGGAGTGAGGGACAAGAAGCATCGCTGTAATGTACATATGTGCACTGGCGCATCTGAGTCTGGAATTATGCTGCGCACAGAGACACACAGCACAGTGGGGGTCACAGTTCCTTCCTTGGGCAGGGACCTCCTGGGTTGGTCTTTGCCCCCATCTCAACCTGTCACCCCTGGTGAGACCCAAGCGGAGCCCCAGAGGCGTGGATTCAGGCGCCTGAGATTTACCGAGGCAGGAGAAATCCAGGAGGCAGTGTAGGAAAGGCAGGGACGGAACATAGCAAGGATGCCTTCTGGGAAGGTCTTGTCTTGGCATGATCTGCAGGGAGCCCTGGAGTGTAAATCCTGACAGCTGTCTAGCCCTGAAGGAGGGCTGGTGTCCCCCCAGGTGTCTCTAGGAATGAGTCTCTTATCAGCCAAGGACAGTTCTGAGTAACTCACGGGTGTGATCTTGAACCCTTGCATCCCAGCAGCAGGGGCAGGGATCTGGGATGAGATCTGGACAAGGATCTGGAAAAGGATCTAAGCAGGGATCTGAGTGGGGATCTGGGCAGGGGTCTGGGGGCGGGGGGACCCCGCCTCCATCCACTACACCAAGGAGAAAATTAATCAGCACCAGACCCCTCTGCTGGTGGAGGACGGAGCCACGGTGGCCAGGGCCCTGACTCCCCAGCCAGGGCCATTTCTCTATTCACAGGGGCCAGAGAAAAGGACCAGGAAGTCAAACCACTCTGGGGGTGAAAGTAGAGTGTGTGGGCTGAAGTGCTTGCCCCACCCCCTCAGCACCGTGCCTTCCAATTTTCCTTGTTACTTTTTGCATTTTGTATTCTGTCTTTACATTGATGGGGGACACAGAGCTAAGTGAGACACACACAGTGTCCAGGAGCCCACAGTCTGGAGCCAGAGCCACATGTGAACAGATAAAGATCCCATGATGTGTTAAAACACGAGAGTGAAGCTCGGGTTTTGGAAGGACACCTAGGATGGTGTCTGCCTCCGCGTGGGGAAATCAGGCAGCTTCCAGGCAGTGTTGCCAGTAAGGACGCAGGAATGATGCCTGTGGGCACGCAGCCAAGGGCGCTGCTGAAGAGGGAGCCGCAGGAGTAGGCGCATGCCAGGGTGGCCACTGGGCTCAGGAGCTCTGGCTACAGGGCACAAGCTTAGGGACCGCGCAGGACAGCCTACAGGGCCCAGTGAAGAACTCCTTAATGCTGGGCTGCAGAGCCCAGATGCCGGCCCTGGACCATGACAGCCTTCAGGTGTTTCTGGAAGAGGCATGTGATTTGACCTGTGCTTTAGGATGATGGAGGATAGACCGGGGGGCTAGGCTGTGGCAAGGGCAGTGAGAGGCAGAGGCATTCATCAGTGGGAGACTGTGACACCCTGGGCCCGAGGCACCCCCAGGCCCCCCTACTCACAAGGGGTCTTCTAACCACCTGCCTCCAAACAGAGTGGCTTAGGGCATTCCACCAGGTAAAAAAAGTCTATAGAAAGCCCGGAGTGCTGTGGTGGTTACTGACAGCAAGAATGCCTGAGCTTGGAGCCCTGGGTACTAACAGGACCCTGTAGGTCAGGGATACAAGGTGACCATTCTGGGCAGGATTGAACCCGGACATCCCTGTCGGCCCTGTGAGGTGGACCAGTGGCAAGCAAAGCGGCTGGAAAGGCCAAGGGCAACAAGGGGCATTCTAAAGAGAGAGCCTCAGTGACAAGGGCCCCTCCAGGCACCTACCTGGACTGCTTCCCTTTGGTACCTGGTAGCTGATTATGTCACTTTGCATCAGTAGGACTTGCATCCACATCAAAGTTCCACCACGTCCTGGCTGGGTGACATCTGAGCATGGGATCAATCCTCTTCCTCCTCAGCTCACCATCTGTGAGGTGGGAATCCCCACTGCTGCCCTACCTTCTGGTCAGAAAACCCTTTGAGCTAGGATATCCTCCATGGCCAAGAGAGGAAGCTGATGTGGGAGTTGGGTGCCCTCCCCCCCCACAGCACCCTTGAATGTACAGCCCGAGAGCCACTTTCAGTTTTGATGATTCAGGATTTTTTTTTCTAAAGTTTAAAGGGTGTAAACCTCACCTTTGCGTTTGACTGACTCCTTGCCATGATCCAGGCCCAGCGCTACGTGCTTTTCATCTTTGAATTCATGCAGCTTAGAAATAGAAGCACTCAAACCCAGGCAGTGAAAACCTTGTAAAAATCCCTGGCCCTTTGGTTGGCCCCGGCTTGGCCATGGTGAATGGGCCGGGGGGCAGCATGGACTGTGCCTGGACGCCACCACACACACACACACACACACACACACACACACACACACACACACGCTGCCGCCGTCGTCCTGCGCTGGGATATCCACGAGTTTGGGGAAGAGAGCCAAGCGTGGAGCGCAGACGTTCAAGCGGGTTGAGAACCGAGGGGAGCTTAGACGTCGGGAGGCAGCCGCGCTGTCCGCGGTGCTGAACGCGGGCTCAAGAGCGCGGGAGTGGGGGCGGGGCGAAGCGGCGGGCGCGCTGTCCGCGGTGCTGACGTGCTTTGGCTCTGTCTGTGGGTCTGAAGATGCCCTTGGTGCCGCGGCTGCGCGGTCCGTAGGGCGCAGCCAGACGCCCGTATTTCCATCTTTCTCAGGTGTTGAGTGTGGCGTTCGCTTGCTCGAGAAGTCAGGAGACCCCAGGAGAAGTTTATCTTTAGGAAGATGAATAAAGAAATCAATAAGTAGAAAGTTCTCCTCTTGTTTTTCAAACTCTGGGTGAGCAAAAGTGTTCACCGCGGATCAGAGCGGGTGGAGTCCTCTGACCTTCCCAGGAGGAGGGAGCTTAGAAGCCTTCTGTTCTCATTCTCCTCCTCTACCCCCCGCTTCCTTCCCACAGGCGCACAGGAGGTCGGCCCGTCCAGAGACAACACTAGGTCATCAGCAGGACTGGGTACGGACGCAAGGAATCAGAACACTAATTTGTAGATGGGGGTGATAATGCCTTCTCTGCATATTTCACAGCGATGCTGGGAGGGCCCTGGGCAATCTGCGGTGGGGGTATGCTTTGCATGAAACAAACAAAGTGGGGGTTATCCATCCATGTGCTCCTGTAGACCCTGAACATTGCCGCCCCTCCATCCTGTCCAATACAGCTCTCCAGATGCAAGAGAAGGGATGCCCCCCACCCCCGCCATGTACATGAAGGCTCTGATCATGTTATTCAGCTCCCAAGGGGAAGGTATAAAAATCACTAGAATCCAACCCCCTACAAATGACAAGTGAAAACACTGAGTAGGGGGTTTATAAACACATAAGTTAGTGGTGGGATGTCCTATCTGCTCTTGTGCACCCCAAACGTCCAAAACACTCTGATGGTGGGGAGAGGATGTGGCTTAGAAGGGCTGGAAGCTCAGGTCTCCCAATACCTCTCCCTCCAACGCCTCCCCTTCCTCTCCTGCACAATCTCAGCCCTCGCCCACAACTGTTCCCTGGACCACTTCTAAACCTTTTACCACCAGTCCCTCCCCGAGATTTCCACACTTGTTCTGTGTTGGTTACTGTCTTGGTGCACAGCCCCTCCCACCCCAGCCTGCCAGTGACCCCATCTGGTCCTGACTGACTTGCAGTGAGTGGAGGCTTAGCAATGAAGGGGTGTCTGCTGTCCACTGAGTAGGCAGAGGCATCCCTATCTCAGTCACTGATGTCACCTGTCAGTGCCCACCTGGGGCCCTGCAAGGGAAGCTGGTGGCTTGGAGATAACCCGATATGGCAGATGGGCAAAGATTGCACAAATGAGGGTCTAATTGACAATCAATTGTGATTAGGAGCAAAAAGACGTCTTTATAGCCCTAGACGCTCTGAGTTGAAGTTGGGGGGAGGGGAGGGTTGTTCCCGGGTATCTGAGACAGTAGGGTGGGTGGGTGTTGTGTACCCCCAGGACCAGGGTTGCGTCTTAGAGATGGGGGAGGGGCGGGGCAAGAGAGGATGCTGTGATTTCCCTGAGCCTTGTCCACGCAGAGCACACCCCTTTGCATGGGAACGTGACCCGGGGTTGCCTACGGAGCTCTGGAGCCCTCCCCTCACACCCCATTGCCCTGCCCCTGCTCCCCTGGGCCACGCTTTGCAGTTCATTACTCAGACCGTGCAGCTCCCGTTAGGCTGTTGCGAGCATGGAAGAGAGAGGCTGAGGAGGACCAAGCGGGGACTCTTGGCACCGCCAGACACCAGGACAGTCACAGCACTTTTGTCCAAGCACCACTCAGCCCTGAGCCGGCCCTCTCCTCTCGGCACAGCACTTCTGGCTGTGCTGAGTGTGTGAAGTGTTTGGTTGTATATTACAATATGTTATTTCATTATGCTTATTACATACCATATTTAATATGCTGTGTTCTCTTTACTACGCTTTAGTGGTACTCACCATACATGACACTATGTCTACATTACATAAAACATCATCTCATGTGTTTGTGTTGAATGAATGTAGCAAGATGCCTCACATTTCTCTTCCTCACCTGCAGGTGTCTAGTGTGTGGAATGGGGGTGAGAGCAGACCCATGCCCACACCCTGCCTAGCCAGCAGGGTGTAGGGGTTGTGACCGCCATGTTTGTGCCTCCCTGGTGACCTGCGGTAGGTGGGGGACAGGTGCTGCATGGAAGGGAGCATGAGCATGCACAGGAGGGCTTGTGAGGCCTGGCCACCCAGAGCCAGGTCAGAAGTCTGTCCTTGGGACCTGCCCCAAGGGCACCTCAGGCTGTGCCTGGGGGGCGGGGCAGTGGCAGCTCAGGGACTGGCCAGCCAGGGGCCCTGTGTGCCCTCCTCCTCGAGGAAAGAGTGAAAGGGACCAAGACCAGACCAGTGCAGAGTTGGTGAGTACTGGTGAGGCTGGCTGCAGGGAAGTGAGTGCACGAGTGGGTCATGCGCCTGAGATGGTGTGCCTAGGTGTTCATGAATGAGGCTGTGATTGTATGTGGTGCGTGCTGCTGAGTGAGTGTGTGTGTGTGTGTGTGTGTGTGAATGGGGTGTGCACATCTATATTCAAACTTAGCTGGGGGAGGGGTAGAGCCTAAGAGCCCCACCAGGAAGGTGGGGGCGGGAAGGAGATAATTACCTCCCTGTGATGAGAGATTATCCACCCTCCTTCCCCCAGAGGTGATTTATAATTTAAAGATAAAGAATAATCAAGTCCTGGCAAGGAAGGACACAGTGTTGTGGGTCTGATTGGAATCTCGGGATGGGCCAGCACGCGGGGGAGGGGAGGGGCGGGAGGGGGAGGCCTTGCCTCCCCCCCGGTCCCAGCCTCCCTGAGGCTCAGCATGTCCGAGCTTGGCCCAAATTACAGCCGATTGGTCCCCCATTATTTCCCCCAACTTTTAATTTCTGCTTCCAAAGGATCATTGCCCGCGGTAATTGCAAAGGACCCGTCCTTGTGCGCGGAGCAGGCTCCGGGGACCGCAGTGTGAGGCGGCGCGCACACCGCTCGTGCACACGCCTGCGCGCACACTCACGCCCGTCACACACAGCCTCACACCCTGCAGACCCTCGCACGCGCGCTCCCACCTGGGTCCCAGCAGCGGCCGAGGAGCTGGCTGGCTCTGCGGCGGGAGGGGGCGGGCGCCGCCGGGCAGCACGGTCCCGCCCTCGGACCCCGCCGGCCCTCCCGAGGCCGCAGGCCCGGTGGTGCGCACATCGCAGCTGTAGATGAATGTGCGCAAATAAAGGCCGGACCGTGGGGCTTGTTTCCCCGGGCGCGGGAGCGAAGGCGTTTGCCCTACGGTGTCCCCTTACTTGAAGGATATCGATTTTTATGTAGGCCGCCTGCTGTTTGTACGACTCTTCCATCCCCGTTTTGGGGGGCGGGGGCGGGAGGGCCGTCCGGCCTCCCTCATTTTCGATCCCACTTCTAAGGAGCAACCCGGGGGCCGCCGGCCCCGCCCCTTGCGGGAACCCGAGGCCGGGCCCTAGTTTTACGACGCGAAGGGGGCGGGGGCGGGAGGGGCCGGAGGGACCGAGACCCTGAGCAGGGGAGACCCGGAGACTCGAGAGGAGACCCCCCGAGACGAGCGACCGGGGGAGGCGGGACCGAGGTCCACGGAGCGAGTGGGAGGGGGCCAAAGGCACGCGGAAGGCGCGGAGAGCCGGCCTCCGGGGACGCCCCACCCCTCCCAGCCGAGCAGGGGCGCCGGGGCCTCGGAGACCTCGGGTGCGCCAGGGCTGCGCGCCTCGGAGCCAGAAGACAGGCCGCCGGGGCGCCGCGTCCCGCGCCGGGATGTCCCGGCCAAGTCTTAGCGCCCGCCCGCGCGCGCGCCCCGGGGCCTCCGCGGCCCCTCCGCCGACTGATCCCGCAATTATTTAAAAACCGGCGCTGCTCCTCCCCCTGCGCCCAGGAGGCAGGCGCACCGTCTCTGGACGAGCGGAGGCGCAGCGCCGCACCGCCGACCGCGACAGCCGCTCGCGGCCCGCACTCGGGCTCCGCGCGGCGCGTCTGTCGGTCGCGCCCGGGGCTCCGTCCGTGTGTCCCGCGCGGGGCCCGCCTCCTCCGCCCGGGGCCGTTCGCAGCCAATTAGGCGCGCGCGCTAACGAGGGCGGCGGAGCCCCGTGGCCGCCTGCGGGCGCACGTGTGTGCGGCGTGTGGGCGCGTGGGCGCCGCCGGCGGGGCCGCCATAAATGCGCGGGCCGGGCGCGGCGGGCGCCTGAGGCGGCGGCGGAGGCAGCGCCGGGCGGCAGCGGCCGAGAGCCCGCCGAGCCGAGGCCGCCTGCGCGAGGCCGTGCGGCGGCGCCCGGGCCGCCGGGAATGGGAGCCCAGTAGCCGGCGGGGCCCGAGCGGCCGGAGCGGCGGGAGGCCGGCATGAGCGCGAGCGGCCCGGCGGCTCCCGGGGACGGCCCGGCGCTGCCGCCGCCGCCGCCCGGGCCCGGCCCGGGGCCCGCACCGCCCGCGCCCGCCGCCGCCGCCGCCGCCGCCCGGGACGCCATGGACGGGCGCGCCGAGCTGCCCGCCTTCGCCCGCGCCGGACCCCCGCCGCTCGCCGCCAGCGACACGGTGCCCGCGGCGCCCGAAGGGGCCGGGGCGGCCCGGCCTGGCCCGCCGCCGCGCCCCACCTCCTTCTCGGTGCTGGACATTCTAGACCCCAACAAGTTCAACAGCAGAAGACGTCGCTGCGTGCTCCTGGGGCCCGTGGCGCCCGCCGCGTGCGCCCCGTGCGCCCCGGCCCCCTCCGCCGCGGCCCCCTCCGCCCCGGGACGCGCGCCGCGCTCGGAGGACCTGGAGCGCCGCGCCCTCGCCGCCGCCGGAGGAGCCGGAGCCGCTACCGGAGCTGAGCCGCCGCGTGAGTAGGACGCGGCCCGCTCCGGGCGTGGGGGGCCGGGGGCCGGGTAGGGGCACCGGCCGCATCTACGCGTCCACGCTCCCCCCTGGGCCCCTCGGCGAGCCTGGGCGGCCGGGTACCGAGGCTCAGTACAAAGTTCGCAGCGCGCGGGGCTCCGTCCGACCCGGACTCCGGGGCCCGAGCCGCCCCGCGCCTCCCGGGATGGCTCCGCCGGCCGGGTCCCAGGGGTGCGGGGCCGCGGGGCCCGCCTGGGAAGGCAGTTGGGGCCGGAGGAGGAGGGGGCCTGCGAGGCGATGGGCCCGTGACCTCCCCGCCCCCACCGTGGCCGCCGGAGGCCTCCCTCCCCGTTTCCTCCTCCTTTTTTTTTTTTTTGGACAAATCAGACTAATTGTGACAAAACGCTGGTTATCTCTGGAAAAACAATTAAATCCCTTCGATTACAGTTAAGGGGAAATGTGCTTAGCGGCGGAAAGCGGCCGGTAATGGGGCGGCCCGCGCCCCCGGCCCGGTCGATATCCCATTACGGCAGCATGCATATCTCTTTCAAGCACCTTGCAAACTCCCCCCGAACATCTAAATTATAGGGTCAAAATTCGGATAATTACTCGATTAAAACCTATTACACTTATTAGGGGCCGCTATTGATCGAGAATTGCATTCGACCGGCTCCTGATTGCTTTTGGAGCCCCCTCCTCCGGCCTTCCTCCCGCCAACTTCGCAGCCCCTCGCGGAGCAGCGCCGGGAGCGCAGGGCTCGTGGGCCGGGGCGCAGCCGGGACGCACGGGGGCCTCAGGGGGCTTGGCTTTGCGGCTCGCTGGTGGGGTCTAGATGGAGGAGCAAGCCCAGGCTGGCCGGAGGGGAGCCCTTTGGGCCTCGGGCCTAGCCCGGTTCTGGGGGCGTCCACCCAGGGCCTCCACCCGCATCGGGAGCCCATCCCAGCAGAAGGCCCTGCAGGTTCAGGGAGGGAGCCAGGCCAGGCCCTCTCCCTCCTCAGACCTCCCCGGGACAAGCAGAGCTGCGCGGCCAGGTGCTCTCCGGGCCCCCTGGGGGGCACAGCCCCTGCTCCGGCTAAGGGGGCGGGTGGGGGGCCAGGTCACGTGCCGCCCCGCTGCCACGGAACCACTGCAGCTGCCCTGGAGGAGTCTGCTGGTACCTAATTTGGTGTTTGCTCCCCGGGTTCTCGATGCAAACCTGACTCAACAGCAGGGGCCTCGGTGCCCGAGTGGGTGGTTCTGCGTGGGCACCTGCCCTGGCTTTTCTCGTGGCCGCACCACCACCTGTGGGCGTGGAGTCTGCCCAGGACAGACCCTTTCTTCCAAACGTCCCAGACCTCAGGGGCCTCAGCTAGGAGGAGCGGCCGTCGCCCCTGATTTAGCGCCCCACCCCAGGACCCCCAGCCCAGGGCGGGACCCCTGGTCAGGACCCAGACCCACCCGGGTTTCAGCGCGCGGAGGAGGCCTGCCAGCTTCCAGGGCCGGGAGGCTTGGCGTGGAATTGGGGCCAGGGCGGCTGGTTTTGGTCCCCAGGAGCCCCTTCCTCGCAGCCGGCTCCAACCCACCGGCCTCTGGCCCGTCGGCTCTAAAATGCCGGGTAATTGGCTGGCCCTCGCCTCCCCTAATTGGAGGGTAATCTACGCCGAAATAAATTAAATGGCCGTTAACTAGTTTGTACATTACACAAAATGAGTTTAATTAAGTTTGTATCTGCCCCGCGGATCGATCGGAGCTTTCACTCCGCGGTAAACCCCGCGCGCGGGCACCGGCCGACCCGGCCCGGGCGGCTCTGCGCGGGGGAAGCTTCGAGAGAAGGAAGCGAGGAGGGGACGGCCGGGCGCGCGGGAGAGGAGAGGAGAGGGGAGAGGAGGCGGAGGGGGCCGAGAGGGGCCCCGCCCGGGCGGGCGCGGCCCCCGGGGCGCGGCGGGCGGGCGGGCGGGCGGGCGGGCGGGGGGGCGCGCGCGGCGCCCTGACTGTCCTGTGCTCCCGCCCGCAGACGCCGGCGGCCCCTGCAAGGCGGACGAGGCCGAGGCCGGCGGCTACAGCAGCGGCGGCGGCGGCCGCAGCCCGAGCGCGGACAGCGGGGACGAGGCACCCGACGACGACGACGACGACGACGACGAGGCGCCCGAGGCGGGCCCTGCGCGTGGCGCGGAAGAGGCGCGGGGAGGCGGCGGCGGCGGCCTCGCGGCCCGCGGGTCGGGCTGCCCGGGCGCAGCCGAGGCCGAGGCGGCCCCCGGCGCGGTCGACGAGGCCGCAGCCCCCGGCGCCCGCGGGACCTCGCCCGAAG
Source organism: Hyaena hyaena (assembly GCF_003009895.1). NCBI lineage: Eukaryota > Metazoa > Chordata > Mammalia > Carnivora > Hyaenidae > Hyaena > Hyaena hyaena. The sequence goes on along the minus strand of NW_024081520.1, from coordinate 713,955 downwards.
CCCCGGGCCCGCCGGGGATCGCGGCGGCGGCGGCGCCGGGGGGCGCGGGGACGACCCCCCAGGGCGCGGCCGCGGCCGCCACGAAGCCCAAGCGGAAGCGCACGGGCTCGGACTCCAAGTCCGGGAAGCCGCGGCGCGCGCGCACCGCCTTCACCTACGAGCAGCTCGTGGCGCTGGAGAACAAGTTCAAGGCGACGCGCTACCTGTCGGTGTGCGAGCGCCTCAACCTGGCGCTGTCGCTGAGCCTCACCGAGACGCAGGTGAAGATCTGGTTCCAGAACCGCCGCACCAAGTGGAAGAAGCAGAACCCCGGCGCCGACACGAGCGCGCCGACCGGCGGCAGCGGGGCTCCGGGCCCGGGCGCGGGTCCGGGCGCGGGGCTGCCGGGCGGCCTCAGCCCGCTCAGCCCGTCGCCGCCCATGGGCGCGCCCCTCGCCATGCACGGCCCGGCCGCGTACCCGGCGCACGGCCCCGGCGGCCTGGTGTGCGCCGCGCAGCTGCCCTTCCTGTCGAGCCCGGCCGTGCTGTCGCCCTTCGTGCTGGGCTCGCAGACCTACGGCGCGCCCGCCTTCTACGCGCCGCACCTGTGAGCGCGGCGGCCGGAGGGACCCGGAGGCGCCCGCCGCCGCTCCTGCAAGGCCTCGGTTGTGGACTCTGTATATAGCCCGTTGCTACAGAAGAGTTTTAAATTTATAAATGACTGTACGCGTCGGGGCCGGGCTCGGCCCGCTCGGAAGCACTTTGCTGAACTTTGCTCAATCAATAAACCGCAGGAGGCCGACCCCGCGTCCCTCGGGCTCCCGCGCGGCCTGCGCCGGCCGCGCCCGGCCCCGCCGCTGCGTACTTGGCTGCGTACTTGGCGCGACTGGGGCCCCTGGGGCTGTTGGACCAGCCGCGGGGTTCAGGACTCGGCTTCCCCGCGGGCGTGGTGTCCTGTGGCCAAACTGCCGTCGGATGGCGTCTGGGTTCCGCCACACACTCAGGCGCACACGCGCGTGCGCCTAGTGCCGGGCGACTGAGGCTACCGTCCAAGAGTCCCCCCATCCCGGACCCCCGGACCCCCCAGCTTCAGAGATGTCCCCTTCCTCCTCCGCATAGCCTCGGGAAGGGGGGCAGGAAGGAGACGGGGCAGGGCGGGGCCGCGGGTGTTGGGCGCATCCGCCCGCAGGCCCCGCAGGGACGAGCTCCCGTCGCTTCCCAGCGGAGGAAAGGGGGGCTCGCCGGGCTCCAGCGACCTCCCCCGAAGCCCCAGCTGGACCGCAAGCCCCGCCCGCGGAGTCCGGTGCTCCGCCCGGTGCGGCCACCTCGCCTCCAGCGACTCGCGGGTTCCCTTCAGGGGCGGTCCCCACGCGGGGTCCTGGGGGCCCGGGGATGCGGGGAGGCCGGAGGCGGCGCGCCTGGGCGGGTGGCTGCCCCCGCGAGAGCCGAGGCTGCGGGGCCGCCGGGGCTCCGGAAGAGCTCGCGGGGGCGCCGGGCCGGGGCGCCGTGGGACCCCGGGGCTGGTCGGAGCCGAGCCCTGGGCTGCAGAGGGAGCAGCCGCGGGCGCGTCCCCCCGCGCTTGCAAGGAGTCGCTGAGCGCTCACAACTTGTCCCTGCGCCACGGAGCCCGCCACCGTCCACTCGGGCTGAGGCTGGAGCTGGGAAGCTAAGAGGCGCCGTGGGGCTGAGCGACAGCTTTCCCACATCGGCCTGGGAAGAAGTGGGGAGAGCGCCCCCCCCCCCCACGGTGTCACCATCACTAGTGGGTAAAGCGTGGTTGAGGGGCAGCTGGGGCCGCCCTGCCCTCTGCTGTGGCTGGCCTCCCTCGGCGCCTCGGTCTCGCTCTCCGTCTGCGCAGCGGTGGCACCAGGAGATTTTCTGCTAAGTAACCCTGCTGACTTCTCAGCCCCAGGGCGGGGGGCTCTCCCGCTGAGGGGCTCAGCATGCCCCAGGGGGCTCAAATCTGCTGAATCTAACGGGGAACGGGGAGGAGGAGGGAGCACCCCTGGTCTCACCACTGAGGCCTGGGCATCCGGGGTGTAGGCAACGGACAGAGGAGACCCAGAGCTCCAGAAAGTTCCAGAAGGCTCTTGGCCTAAAATTGAATCCCAGCATTATCGTGAACCCAAGTAGTCTCGAGGGGCTGCCAGGCAAGAAGCCAAGCCTCCACGTCTTGGGAGCTGAGAGCACAGGTCAGAGAAGCAAGCCCACCTCAAAGGTGTGGGCTCTGAGCTCCAGGGAGCCCCCGCTTCGCCTACGCCCACCCTGCTGAGCTCAGTGGGCTCTGCTGCTTCACAGCCCTGAGAGGCGAGGAGAGGCCGACTCCCAGGGACAGCGCCTCTGTGGGGCTCCGCCCGTGCACCAGCACTCCGGCCTGGGCTGGAGGCAGGGGGCGTGGCGGCTTTCCCGACCCCCATCCCCGCCCCTGTCCCACGGGGGTCTCACTTTGCTGTTAGAGCTGTGAAGGGCTGTCTCAGTCCTGGGATCTGAGTGCCCTGTGGGACGCCCCCTCCTCAAGCAGGGCCGGGAAAACACGGGCTTGCCCGAGGGCCTTGCTGGGAGGCTGCGTTCACCACACTGGCCCCCCAGCCTCCTGCCCAGGAAGTGCTGAGCCCAGGCGGAGGCAGAGCTCTGCCCCGCATGAGGCCACTCCCTACACCGCCCAGCCCACAGCTGGCACTCTGTGGTCCCTTGCTATTGGGATTAGCTTTGGCTGCATGAAAAAGAAAATCCAAAGAACACAAGTTGAAAGGAGATTATTTTCTTTTGTGCGAGAGAGATCTGGCCGCTGGCCGCCCCAGGCAGCTCTGACACCCACAGAGAGCCCTGGGAAGCCTATTCCATCCTACTATCTGCTACAGCATTTCTGGGCTGGTCCTCATCCTCAGGGATCCACATGGAGGGTGCGGCTCCAGCCACCACATCCCCAGTCCGCGCAGCAAACAGGAAGGGAAGGAGGAGGGGCACACCCCTTTTCCTTTTAAGGTGCTTTCCCAGAAGCCTATGTAACATAGCTGCTCCTAACTCGTTGGTCAGAGCTTGGTCACATGGCCACTCCCAGCTAAGGGAGGCTGGGAAATGTAGTTTTTTAAAGCTGGTGGCAACTTACTCCTAGTAAAGAGGGGAGAATGCGTATGGGGGTGCTAGCCGACTTGCCACCCTCGCACCCTGGCAACTCCGCCCGATTCCTTGTCTGCCTGCCCAGCTCGCTGACCCAGCCTGGTCCCCCCCCCCACTCCCGCCCCCACCGCCAGCTGGGCATTGGGGGCCATGGGCTCACCCAGCTGTAGGCCACACCCTCCAGCGGGCACGCACCTGGCCAGCGGCCTGCTGCCTCACTCCACTTTGTTCACGTCTCTCTCTCCGTGACCCCCCACGCCCCACACCCCCACTGCCCTCTCTGCCCACCCTGGACTGACACCCGCGCCCTCCCTCCTCACCCACTCTTCCTCACTGGGCAGTGTCCAGGCGTCTCTAGTGTCGGCACCCTCAGCTGCCCTCCTTCCAAAGCCAGAGTTACCCAAAGAGCTATTTACACTCGCTGTCCGCCTCTCCACTTCAGCCCACGCAGCCCCGGCCCCACCGCCTGCCAGTGCTGCTGCTGGACCCCCCGCCCCCCCCCCGCCCCCAGGACCCTTCATGCTCACCTGCAATCCTGCAGAGGCGCTGCCCCCTCCGGGCACGAGGCCCCCGCCCCCCCCCACTGTCTTCCAGCAAAGCCTGGAGGCCAGCGCACCCCGACCCACCCCGCTCCCGGGGCAGCCAGCCCCCACGTCTCAGCAGGGGCCAGCTCTCCTGCTGAGAGAGCTGCGCAGACCTCCCTGTGTCTAGTGGTGCACCCGACCGCGACCCGTCACTGCCTGTGCCCTCCGGTGCTCCCCCCTCGCCCCGGGTTAGTCATGTGTAACCACACGTCCCCTGCTCCCAGCCGGCCAGCCTCATCTGTCACACCACCCGTCCCAAAGGGGCACCCAGAGGGCCCAATGTGGAGTCCCCAGGCCTGTGCCCTGAGTCACCTGAGGTTCACACGGCTCTGTGAGGTGTCACTCAGCTCGGGGGGCTTCCTTCCTGGAGGGGATGGCATTTACTTAGGGAGGGCAAGGCCGGACATTCAGCCTGGGGCACCAGCTGGGGGAGGGAGGGTAGGGTCAAGTAGGTCATTCTCGGGGACGTAGGGACTGTCACATGGAGGGACACAGGTCCACTCCAGGGCCGCACCCCACCGGCAGGCAACAAGTCCAGGATGGCGCGTCCCACTCTGCCCTGCGTGACGGCCCCTTCTGAGCAGCCCTACTGAGGGCGGATCGTTCTCCCTCTTGCCTGGACACAGGCAGGATGGCAGCGGGGGCCTGGCCCCACGACAGAGACTGCATCCCTTGCTTTCCGGACAGCCAGGTGCTGCCATGTGACCAAGTCTGGCCAAGGCGACACGAGCAGTGTGTGTGTGTCTTCCCTTCCCAAGAGGGGTTCCTGGAAAGGCCCTTCACAGAAAATGGGGGCCCACCCCACCCCGTCCTTCCTTCTCCAGACCCTGTGATGGCTGGAGCCCCAGCAGCCAACTTGGGCCAAGAGATAGCCTGGGGAATGGAGGCCCCATGCACGGGTGTGGGGAAAAGATGAGGCCCCCATGGCACCACGGGTGGCTTCTCACCAGCCTGGGGCACTCCCCTCGGGAATTTTAATGACAGCAGCACACATAAATCCTCGAGTCTACAAGCCAGGGCCACCTGGGAGTTTTCCGTTCTGTGCGGCCAGTTTTAACTGTGACACATCGTCTCTGTAACGTCCGTCCAACCCCGGTCCTGAGGCCACGGCCCTGCAGTGATGCTCCCTGGGCCCCGCCACCCCTTGGCCATCCCATGGGCCAGCCCGGGGGGATGGGCAACGGCGCCCCTCAGTCCCATGCTCTGCCAGCAGCCCCCGTGGCCCCACGCCACCTACCCTGCTGGGCCCTCCCTGCCCTGGCCCTTCTGGAGAGAGACCCCCCAGGCCATAAGCCACTGCCGCCACACCATCGCTCCGTGACCTTGGGAGGCCCCTCGGCCTGGGCACGACCGCCTGCGGTGCTCCTCTCTGTCCCTCTCCTCTGCCTCTATGCCCTCTTATCAGGGTCCCGCTCTCCTTACCTGTGTGCCCTGGGCCACACGGCCCAGCTGCACAACCGCCCCCCCCCCCCAAATGGCACAGAGATGCCGGGCTCCCCGCCCGTCTGACGGAGTCCTCCCAGCCCGTCCTTTCTGGCCGGCCCCCAGGCCTGCAGTATGCAGGTGCGACGGCGCCCCGCCCTCTCCCCTCTGGGCCAGGAGCCCCTTTGCGGGTCCGTCACCTCAGCCCGCTCTCCCGCCAGCCAGAAACACAGGGGCTTGCCCTTCAGGGAACTCACGAGGAGGCGGGAAAAGATGGCACACAAAGACATTCAGGCTGAGTTGTTTCACAAAATCCCTCCCCTCCCCCAGCGCACCCCTCGTTTTCTAACGGCCTCAGAGTGAACAGAAAGGTCTCTGACATAAAAACACAGGACAGAGGCATAGTGATAAAACCGTGCGGTGTTTATGAACAGGCGAGTGGGCCGGACAGAAGAGAGTTCCGTCCATGGCGTCGATGTAAGAGAAAGGCGGTGTCTACATCTGCAGAAACAATATGTCTAATTTTCAACAGAAAAATTATGACACAAGGCATCAGGGAAGCATGGCCTGCCTATACATGGGGAGCGAGTACTCGCTGGAAACTGTCCCTGAATAAGCCCAGATGTAGAACTTACTAGACCAATACTGTAAATCAGTTATTATCAATACGTTCAAAGGACTAAAGGAAGACATGTGTAAAGAATGAAAATGAGAATGGAGTTTCACCAAATACAGACTATTGGTAAAAAGACAGAAATTATACAAAAGAGCCAAATAGAAATTCTGGACTTGGAAAGTATACGTGAAAAGAAGAATTCATTAGAGCAACCAAACATTCGATTTTCATTGGCAAAACAATCTGTGACCCTTAAGGCAGAAACAGGTTTGTCCTGAGCAGAAGAAAGCATGAAGAGAAGTGAACGGGGCCTCAGGGCCCAGAGAGCCGTCATCAGCCGCTGCCATACACACAACGGGAGCTGGATGACAGGAGAAAGAAAGAGGCGGCAGAGGTGATGGCCCCACACCTCCCCAATTTGACAGAAAACAACCTCTAAATGCAAGGAGCTCAACAAATATCAAGGACGATACAAAGACACAGTTAAACTGCCAAAAGTCAAAGACGAGGAGTCCCTTGGAAGCAGCCAGGAGGAGCCCCAGCCTGTTGGTACACAGGCTTCTAGAAGATGAACGCTGACGTCTCGTGAGAAACCATGGATGCCAGAAGGCAGGGAGATGACACACTCAAAGTGTTAGAAGAGAAAGACTATTACCAAGATTTCAAAATCCAGCAAAGCCATTCTTCAAAAGCAAAGAAGAAAGCATTGCAGATAAACAAAAATGGGGAGAATTCATTGCTAGCAGATCTCTCCTACAGGAAATACTGCAGGGAGTCTTCAGACCAAAGTGAAAGACACTAGTCAAATCCACAAGAAGAAACAGAGAGTTCTGGTAAAGGCAATTTCACAGCCAAGTAGCAGCCAGAATAAATGTATGTATTTATGCGTTTGTAAATGCTTTCTTTTCCTATCTGATTCAAAAGAGCTGCATAAAGTGATAATCACAAAACTATGTTGACGGGCTCACAATCTATAAAGATGTAATTTGTACGACAAAAAGATGGCACAAAGGAGCTGGGAGGAACAGACCTATATTAGAGCAAACGCTCCTGAAATTAAGTTGGTATTAATCCAAACTAGACCGTATTCAGTTGTTCACTGGAACTTCCAGAGCAACCGCTACAAAACTCCCCCGAAAACAAAACCAAACACCCAGTGAAAGACACAGGGGAATTAAGTGAACATCCATCCAACATACAAGAAAAGGGCAATGGGGAAAAGAGAGAAAAAAAGACGTGTAGAAAAGCTGAAAAATGAGAGATGTAAATCTTTCTTTATCGTAATTACATTAAAGGTAAATGGATTAAATATTGCACTGCAAGTGGCAGAGATTGGCAGAACAAATGAAAAGCCACAATCAGCTACATGCCACCTATGAGGAGTAGAATCAGATACGATGAAAGTAAAAGGAGGGAAGATGTACCATGCAAACCACCAGAAGATGTGCTGGTATCACACTCAAGAGACTTGAAGACAAAAGCTGTTACTAAGACAGAGAAGGCCATGTTACAAAAGGTCAATCTATTGGGAAGACATAACAGCATAAACATATATGCACTTAACAACAGAGCCCCAAAACACATGAAGCAAAACGGACAGAAATGAAAGGAGAAACAGACAGTTCAACAATAATGGTTGAGACAGCAATACCCCACTTTCAACAGAGGGTACAACTGGGCTGAAGATCAACAAGGAAGGAGAAGACAAGACCAACACTAGGAACCAACTCAACCTAACACATCCCTGTACAATTCCAACAACAGACCAGTTTCTCATGCACGTGGAACATTCTCCAGGATAGCACGTATATAAAATAAGTTCTAAATTCTAAAGGACTGAAATCACACATATCATGTTCTTTGGCTACATGGAATGAAATCAGAAATCAAATAACAGAAAAAATTTGGGAAATTAACAAGTATGTGGAAATGAAACCAACTCCTAAAAAAAATCATAAGAAAAATTAGAAAATACTTGGAGATAAAGATGAAACACAACATACCAATACTTACATGATGAAGCTAAAGCAGGGCTTACATGAAAATTTCCAGATGTAAACAGCTACATAAAAAAGCAGCTAGACCTCAAATCAATAAACTAATCATCTGTCTTAAGAAACTAGAAATAGAGAAAACTCAACCCAAAGCAACCCGAAATAAATAATAAAGATTAGAGTAGAAATTAATGGAACAATGAAAAATAAGAGAAAATTTTTTTAAAAGTTGGGTTTTAAATAGATAGTAAAATCGATAAGCTTTAGCTAGACTGCCAAGAAAATTTCAAAGACAAGAGAGGATATTCAATTTTCTAAAATCAGGAATGAAAGAAGAGATGCTACCACCAACCTTACAGAAATAAAAAGGATTACAAAGGAATACTATGAACAACTGAGATCAACAAGTTACAATGAAAAACCTACATGAAATGGACAGATTCCTAAAAATACAGAAACTACTAAAACCAGGGCGCCTGGGTGACTCAGTTGGTTAAGCGTCTGACTTCAGCTCAGGTCATGATCTCACAGTCCATGAGTCTGAGTCCCTCGTCAGGCCCTATGTTGACAGTTCAGAGCCTGGACCTGCTTTGGATTCTGTGTCTCCTTCTGTCTCTGCCCCTCCTCTGCTCATGCTCATGCTCTGTCTCTCTCTCGCAAAAATAAACATTAAAAAGAAGAAGAAGAAGAAACTACCAAAACTGACTCAAGTAAGAACAGAAAATCTAAACAAAGCTATAATAAATGAAAATAAAAAGTTAATTAAGACCAAAACAAACAAACAAAAAAAACCACCTCACAAGGAAAAGCCCAGGACCAAATGACTTTACTGGTGAATTCTACCAAATGCTTAAAGAATTAACCCAAACCTTTCATAAACTGTTCCAAAAAAACATAAGAGGAAGGAATGCTTCCCAACTCAACCTATAAGGAGGCCAGTCGTACTCTGGTATGAAAGCCAAAGACAACACAAGAAGAAAAACACACGCTAATATCTCTTATGAATACAGACACGAAAATCCTCAACAAAGTACTAGCACACTAGGTCAATGGAATCACATAATATTAGCCAACCAAATGCAGTAATATATAAAAAGAAGTATCGTGACCAAGTGGGATAGAAAGCCAAGTGGTTCAACATACAAAACGCATCTAATGTAATAAATCATACCAACAGAATAAAGGACAAAAACCACGTCATCCTTTCAGGAGAGAGAGATGGACATCTGACAGAATTCAACATTCTTTCAAGACAAAAACACTCAACAAAGTAGAATTAGAAGGTAACTGTCTCAGCCTGGCAAAAGGCATCTACAGAAGCCCACAGTCCACACGGCACCATGGGATGAGACTGACGATTTTCTCCCCAGGACCAGGAACAAGGTGATGACGTCCACTCTCACCACTGCTATTCGACACTGTACAGGTGGGTTCGAATTTGCCAAAGCAGTTAGGCAAAAGAAAGAGAGAGAGGCATCCAAACGGGAAAGGAAGCATTCCATATGCAGATGATATGATTGTGTGCAGAGAAAATCCTAAGAAATCCACACACATGTGCAAATCTATTAGAATTAACTGAGTTGGGCAACGTTTCAGGCTACAAGACCATAACAAAACTCAGTTGCATTTCTGTAAATCATAAAGAACCCAAAAAGTGAAATTCAGAAAAACAGCTACATTTACAAAAGCATTAAAAAGAGGAAAATAGGGGCGCCTGGGTGGCTTAGTCAGTTAAGCGTCCGACTTTCGCTTGGGTCATGATCTCGCGGTTCGTGGGTTCGAGCCCCACGTCGGGCTCTGTGCTGACTGCCAGCTCGGAGCCTGGAGCCTGTTTCAGTCTGTGACTCCCCCTCTCTCTGACCCTCCCCTGCTCACGCTGTCTCTCTCTCTCTCTCTCTCCTAGAAATAAATAAAAACATTTAAAAAAAATAAAAAGAGGAAAATACTTAAGAATACATTTAACAAAATAAGTGCCAAATGTGTACACTGAAAACGACAAAACACTGCTGAGACCGGCAAAGAGCCAAACAGCTCGGGAGACAATACCTGAGCCGCACGACCTGGTGGTCAGAGGACAGTACTTTCCACGGTGATCCCTACGTGCAACAAAGTCTCTACCAAATTCTCAGCTGCCTCTTATTTTATTTTTTTAATTTTTTTTTTTTTAATTTATTTCTGAGAGGGAGAGAGAGAGAGACAGCATGAGCAGGGGAGGGTCAGAAAGAGGAGGAGACACAGAATCTGAAGCAGTTCCAGGATCTGAGCTGTCAGCACAGAGTCCAACGCAGGGCCCGAACCCACAAACCGTGGGATCATGACCTGAGCCGAAGTCAAACGCTTAACCGACTGAGCCCCCCCAGGCGCCCCTCTTTTTTTTTTCTTGGCAGGAATTAACAAGTCGATCCTAAAATTCATTTGAAAACGCAAGGGACCCAGAACAGCCAAAACAATCTTGAAAAAGAGCAAAGCTGGAGGACTCACTTTGAGATTTCAAAACTTACCACAAAGCTACATTAATCAAGATACTGCAGCACTGGCAGAGGATACCCAGGTCAGCAGAACAGAACTGAGAATCCAGAAATAAACGTGTACAATTATGGCCAACTGATGATCAGCAAAGGCGTTAAGGTAATTCAGTGGGTTGGAAAGAATCATCTTTTCAACAGATGGTGCTGGAGTACCTAGAACCCACACACAAAAGGATGAAGTTGGGCCCCTACCTCAAACCGTATACAAAACTAACCCAAAACAAAACCAACCTGAATTTAAGAGCTAACACGATAAGGGCACTTAGAAGAAAACACAGGGGTAAATCATAACCGTGAATCAGGCTGTGCTGCCTAGAGAGGCCACCAGAAGCACGAGAAACAAAAGAAAAAACAGATCTTGGACGTCATCAAAAGTAACAACTTAGTGCTTTTCAGGGCGCTTCTGAGGAGGCGAAGACAGAATGGGAGAAAATATCTGCACAGAATATATGGGTCTAGTATCCAGAAAACTCAAACAATCCAGTTGAAAATGGGCAAAGGATCTGAATAGATATTTCTATGGCCAATAAACACATGAAAAGATATCACTAGGCATTAGGAAAATACACATTAAAATACAAATCACGATACCTCCTCACACCAATTACAGACAGACAATAACAAGTGTGGACAAGTGTGGGCACGAAATCGGAACCCTCACACACGGGGGTGGGAACGCAAGTAAAATGGTTCGGCAGCTTTGATGAAACAGTTGGAACGGTTCATCCGAAAGTCAGACACGGAGGCGCCCGTGCCCAGCAGTTCCACCTCTAGGCGCAAACCCAAAAGAAGGGACAATACGCGTCCACACAAAAACCTGTACACAAACGTTCAATAAGCATTGCTCCGAACGGCCGAGCGGTGTAGACCGACCCCAGTGTCTGTGATGGACAGATAAGCAGGGTGGGGTGTCCTCACTGGGCCACACACAGGGATGGAGTTCCGGCATATTCTACCGTACAGAACAAGCCTAGAGACTCTGGCCCGAGGGAACAAAGACGAACACGAGGGGCATTCACGAGAAACGTGCCACAGACACATCCAGAGAGGCCAGTGTGCAGCTGCGGGCAGGGACGGGTTTCTTCTGCGGGACGGAGAGTTCTGGACCTGGGTGGCGTGGGTCGCCCAACACTGTCCGTGCACTGAATGCCATGAAGTTGTACGTGTTGTCAGGTGAACGCCTGGAATGTGGCTTCTCTCTCAACGAAGCTGTCTTCTAAACAGGCGGGCGAGGGGGCCGCAGGAGCTAACGCAGAACTGTCACCACAGCGCCGTGTGCGCTAGAAACACAAAGTGCGATGCTGTGGGCAGTTTGCGTCCCATGCTTGTCTTGGACACAGCGTGTACATACACGTGTGGGGTTTCCTGGGAAAAGGCCCAGAGAACGGGGGCTGGGGGTCACAGGTGGGCCGTCGGCTCTGAGCCACATCACGAGAGGTACAGGCTTTGCAGGATGGCCCACTGAGACGCAGCGGCCCGCGTCACCTCCAGGCTCCCAGGGACCACAGCCCCAGTCTGGCCCTCTAATTCAATGCATAGTTAAACTGGTTTGCAAACTTCTCATGCTTCTTCTGGTCCATCTGATTCATGGCTGTGACGACCCTCTGCACGGCTGCCCTGTGGGGAGAGCAGAGCGGGGCGTGATCGAGGCGTCTGGCTGGGGCTCCGGGCTCCGACCACGGGCTGGCTGGGAGGAGGCGCTGGCCCCAGGTGGCTGACACACTCCAACCACCCAGGCTCCCTGCAGCTCAGAAACAGCCCTCCCCAGGGGCACCCGGGGGGCTCAGTCGGTTAAGTGTCCGACTTCAGCTCAGGTCATGATCTCAGTCTGTGGGTTCAAGCCCCACATTGGGCTCTGTGCTGACAGCTCAGAGCCTGGAGCCTGTTTCAGATTCTGTCTCCCTCTCTCTCTGACCCTCCCCTGATCGCTCTCTGTCTCTGTCTCTCAAAATAAAGACAANGCCTGTTTCAGATTCTGTCTCCCTCTCTCTCTGACCCTCCCCTGATCGCTCTCTGTCTCTGTCTCTCAAAATAAAGACAAAAAAAAAAAAATTAAAAACAAAACAGACACCCCACCCCACCCCCCCACCCCCCACCACAGAGAGCCTGGCGTTGACCTGGCACTAACCCTGTGGGCTCCCTGAGCCCCGAGAGCAGCACCTAGGACCCCAACTCCTGCCAGCGCCAGGCTGCACCCCAGGGCCACGTGCCAGACCCAGACCCCGCCCAGCCACCAGCACAGCACCCAGGGCGGGGCCACGGGAGAACCATGCCAGACGTGTGCCACAGGGCCACAGATGGGCCCCCGTCCCACCAGCCTCAGAAGCAGCTCCCCTGCCCACAGTCACTACATGGATGCCCCTGAGCACTGACTGCAGCGCTTCCGGTCAGCTGGGCAAGGAAGAGACACAGGGGGCTCTGGACTGGCAACCCCACTGGGGCCTCCATCCATTGCTGGGACACAAGTGTGGGCTGGGCAGTCGGCGAGGCCCCCCCCGCCACGGGAAGCACTTACCCGTGACCCTTAGGGCGACCGGCTCCAGGCCCTGCTCCTGACTGGCCTGCCCACGTCCCCGCTGGTAGGAGTTCCTGTCCCACCCAGGGGCCCGGCGGTCACAGGGGAAACGTGTGGTAGACAGGAGTTGGGGGCCCCAGGCTTTCCCAGAGTCTTGGAGTCCAGTCGCCCCCCAGCACCCCCAAACCCAGAGGGTGGGGGGCAGGGAAGCCGCTCAAAGCTCTTACTTAGCAAACACCTTCTTTGCGATGCGTGCGCGGGAAGTGTCGGCCTGCTGCTTCAGGTCGGTGAGGCCACCGCGCCGCCGCCTCCTTCCTCTGCCTCTCCCGCTGGACCCAGATGAGCCAAGGTCTACACCCGTGGCGGCCTCCACGTCTCTCATAAACTCGGGGTCTTGCCAGTCTGCAGAGAAACCGAGACTTAGGAGAAGTCCCAACCCCAACCAAGCGCCCACCACCGTGTGTGCCCACAGAGGCCACAAGGGCTGGCACAGGGCCCGGAAGCCTCTCCTGCTGCCTCCACGGACCCCTCAGGCGGGAGGGCAGCTGAGGCTGGGGGCTGGGGCAGTGCCGGCTGTAGGCTGCTTCCCAGGAGGCCTCCGGCTGGCCCGTGCCCCGCCAGGGCCCCGTCATGGCTGTCAGGCCCATCTTCGTGCAGGCAGAACTTTCTCTTTAATGGGTCCGAAGAGAACGGGGTGCGGGCTTCAGCAACGCCGGGGTCGGCTCACCCAGACAGCTCTGCGTTTCCTGCCACGTGCCTTCTGCCAGGCCCAGGCCCAGGCCCCACAGGCAGCGGCGGACAGGGTCCCACAGAGCCCGGCCTCACCAGGCCCGAGCTGCACGCGGCCAGGTCAGTGCGCTCGCCCGCCAGGACTGGGGACAGCCATCATGTCCTCCAGTGGGGGGGCTCCTGGCCTCTGAGGTGGTGCAAGGGCCCATCCGGCCAGGCCATAGCAGGAAGGCGATCCCGGGCAGAGGCAGGACAGCACAGTGCCCCTCCCGTGCCCAGACCTGGAGACGCCGCTCCCAGCTGGCAGAAGGGCGCCAGGCACCCCCACAGTGGTGGCGCCCACAGAGCACCGCGGGAACCCCTGGGGCTGGGTCAGAGGGCGGGCTGTGCGCCCCAGACAGACAGATGGCCAGGCCTCCCCAAGTGGATTTTTTGAAGTGAAGGAATACAGGGCCGCACAATTCAGATTCAGGAACGATTAATCCGAGATTAAGGAAAACTGTCTAAACAGTTTATCTCTTGTAATAAGAAGGCACCACAGTTTAGGAGCCCAGTGAATGGAGCAATTGTTTAAACACAACGGGAAAATGCTGGCGCCCGGCAGAGACGGAATGAGCATCTCAGTAAAATGAAGGACCAATTTAAAAGCCTTTGAAGAAAATCAATAGACGCCCGGGCCGCGCGGCCTTCCTGTGCGCTGACGGGCCCTGGAGCTCAGCGCGCATTGTCACCAAGGTTAGCGCCAGGGAAAAGAAAATTGCCCCGCGTGCGAGGGAGGCGGGGATCAATACTGTAGTTAGTAAAGCGATGCTATTTCACATCTGACTGGCCGGCGCCGGCCCGCGGCCGCAGCCCCGATACCTGTTGTTAACAAGCCACCGAGGGCTGCAGAACCAGATAGTCTCAGGGCTGACACAAAAAATAGGCACTTAATTTGCTGGTGAGCGTGAGCCACTGGGGAAGGCCTCGCCCTGCGGATTAGCAGGTCAGGGGCCCCTCCCTGCCGCCGTCTGCTGCCCCGGGTGTCAGCCTGAAACCTGACGTTTGTCGAAGGGAGAGACTGCACTAATGACGGCAAACTCAGGGCGCCTGCCCTGCATCGGGGCTCCGGGTCTGCGACGTGGCTTTCTCAGGAGAGCGAGAGCCCGAGGCTGTCAGGGCCCCCAGTCCCTGACCCGGGCTGGACAAACCAGAGAAACAGACATGGATCAGGGGCCCACGTGCTGCCCAGTGACGGCCACTTCCAGTGACACACCCTGGCCCTGCTCTTCAGGGGCCCTGGGAAGCCAGGCGGCAGCCAGCAGGCGGCGCATGCCTGGCACGGGGGTTGACAAGGTCCCTGGGTTGTCCCGGAAACAATGCTTACGGGGCTCAAGTCCACTGTTCTGAATCCAGCCTATGGGCCAGGAGTCCGGAGGAGCCTCTGTGGAGACACAGCTCCCCTGAGGCCTGAGAGCTGGGGCCTGCCTGGGACCCACTCGCCTCCCCAGACACTCCAGACGCACATTATCTGCACGTGCCCGCAGCTCACCCTGCTGCAGAGAGTGGTTGTGAGGTGTGGCAGCCAGCACAAGGTCCGCAGAGGGGACACGGGCACGGGGACAGATGGGCACGGGGACACGGGCACGGGGACAGGTGGGCACGGGGACACGGGCACGGGGACAGGTGGGCACGTGTGTCTGGCAGGAAGCAAGCTGCTCTCCTCTCTAGATCCCGGGCTTCAGACAATTAACTCTTCTTGCCTCCATCCTTCATCTCCTTAAAAATGTGACTCTGAACCCAAAAGCCGGACAACTGACCAAGAACACGGCGCTCTCCGGCCGACTGCGCCCACGTGTCCCGGTGGCAGCCACAAGAAAGCACCACCCCCATGTCGCTGCTTCCCTGCCGCAAGTTACAACCTCGCTGGAGGCAGCAGGTGGCTACACTGACCCCACGGGGAGGGTCCCGGCCCTCCCCACACGGCCCTCAGACCGACCTGGGCGCCCGGCCTGCTGCTGCTGCTGCCTCTGCTCCCAGGCCCTGTCCTCTGGGCGGAGGGGCCGCCCTGTGTCATCTCTCGGGACGATCTTCCCGTGGAAAGGACACTGTGGCAAAGAAGAGCGGTTCTGATGGTGGGTAGAGCTGCCCCTTCATTTGCAAGCCCCAAAAAGGAGGAGCCCTCAGGGTACATCTGTGAAGGCGGGGGGTGGGGGGATGGGGGTGGTTAGTGGCCAAGCGGGGAGGCCGGGGCCCATGGTCCAGAGACTGCCGATTGCCCAGGGGGCTCAGTACGGAGTGGGCTCAGGAGACGTGGCCTTAAGCAAGTGCAGGGCACCCCAGGTCCCGGCCCCAGGCACGACTCCCTGCTAAGCGACGCAGGACAGCCACCAGCAAGCTCTCCCTGGACGGCAGCGGAGGCGGGGACCCGGTGCTGCCTCCGGCCTTGCCCCGGCCTCACCTTCAGCCGGTCCTGGCGCTCGCAGAGCCGGCCGTCGGGCCTCGGGGCCCGGCACCGGTGCTGCACGGGCTCAAACTTCCCCGCGAAGGTGATGTAGCGACTCTGCAGCGCCTCTGAGGCGTCGGCGCTCTCCACTTCTGCGTCCACCTCGCTGGGCTTCCAGAAGCGGTGCTCGGACTCACGCCTGCAATACCAGACTCTCAGCGCTGCTGCGGGGAGGCCGCCAGACAGCGCGGCCAGCAAGGCCTGGGCCAGGCAGCCAGAGGAAGGCACGGCGCAGAGGCTCCGGGACCCGATCACAGGTGCCTCAACCCGAAGGCCAGCGGCCCAGCAGAGCAGAGACCTCACGGGCGATCCCTGCCCGGCAGCAGTGGCGTGGGGACTCTCCTGGGGGACGTGTGGATGTGACCGTGCCGCTTCCTGCCTGTGGCCCCACAGAAGGAAAGTGGAGCCGGCACAGCCAGGGGGCAGCTTCCCAGAAACTCCCGGCAGAGCCCCAGGCCTAGCCTGTGTGGGTTGGAGTCAGAGCTCCAGGCCGGGGGTGGGGTGGCCGGGACAAGGGGCACAAGAGGTCAGGAAGGACCCGTGGCCCATCCCTCACGCCAGGGGTGACGCCAGACCACGCGGGGGGGCCAGCAATGGGCACTTGAGTCAGAGTGCAGACACCCACTGCGCACGGCTCTATGGCCTCCGCGTACCCGTGCCCCCTGGAGCCTGCGCGTGGTGGCCATCCCCACGCCCTCCCGGCACCCATAGGGACCGCAGGGCCAGGGAGCCAGAGCCCCGGCGGGGCCAGGCAGACAGTGGGCGCCTGCGGGCACCACGCACATGCTCACTCACTTGAGAATCTTGCCCGCCGGCGGCTGCTCCTGGCCCCAGTAGCACAAGTCTACCCCAAAGGGCACGACAGGAGCCCGGGCCCGCTCTGCGGCCAGCTTCCCAGCCTCCTCTGGTCCCACAGGTGCCCTGGAGAGGCCACGAGAACAGGACACACTGACTGGGCACACCTGGGGCCGACCACAGCCATCCGGCTCTCCATCGGGTCCTCCACTCCCCCCAGGCACAGACACACTCGGGCCTGGGCTCCAGGGTGGGCGCCGGGGCCTGGGGCGAGCCCAGCGTCAGGCCCCAGCTGTCCCTGGGGAGCTGGTCTGGGCAGACGCAGGGCACCCGCAGGTCACCTGGGGCTCGGGGGCAGGGGCCAGCGTCGGTGCAGCGCGTGCAGCTGGGCGGCAGCACAGGTGGGGTCCTGTGCCTCCTCATCCCTCCGCGTCCTCTTCCGGGCCTGCGAGCCCCGTGCGGGAGGGCCTGTCTCCAGCCCTGGAACAGACAGGTGTCGTCCCCACCCCAGTTCCCGTGGCCCCGGACACACCCCCAGGGCCGCCGTGCCCCGTGTCACGGTGACAGCACGCCAGTGACTGACGTGTTGGCGCCGAACCCTCCAACCGCCCACCGCCGCGGTCCACGGGGCGCCCGCTCTGCCGGCAGCCAGGTGAGGCCCCCGCGCTGGCGCCTCCCAACCCCTCAACAGGACGCGGGCAGGAAAGAGGCCGCCGGGCCACCCGCCTCCGCAGGCCGCCGTCCACCCCCAGGGCCCCGGGGCAGGGTGGAAGCGGGCTCCCCAACGTTACGGGGCCGCTCCGGCCTCTGCCGCCCTCTCCGCTGGGTGCGGAGGCCACACTCCCCGGTCACCGTGCAAGCCGGCGTCCCGGGGCTGCGCAGGAGGCAGCGGGGCGTTCTGCCTCGAGGACAGCGCGCCTCCCCCAAGTCACGGTGGGAGCCCCGGGCCTGGGCTGAGCACTCCCCCTGCCGAGGGCCTGCGGGCGGAGCATGGCTCCCTCCGGGAGGACGGCCAGCTGCCAGGGGAGGAGGGAACGGGCCGGGAGGCGGCTCCCAGGCAGGGGCCGAGAGGAGGAGCAGGCTGCACTGGCCTCAGGGGCTGAGGGCCGGGCCACGCGCGCGGGCGGCGGGCACCCCCAGGCAGCAGGCGGGCACGGAGCCGGCGTTCCCAGGAGGGGAGAGCAGACGCACCTCGTTACCGAACCCCAGGAGGACGCGGAAATAACCGGAGGATGAGAAGCCCTTGAGAAAATAAGCAACCGTATTTTGCTGGAAAATGTGAGAAAAACCAAAAAGGCTGCAGGGCATCGAGAAGGAGAGGAGAAGCCTCAGCTGCTGGAGTTACAGCTCCAAGGACGTCAGGGACGGAAAGATCCAGAAAACTTCCGAAGAGGCGGGTGCTGGAGAGACCTAAGCCCCCCACGGACGTCAGCACTGTCACGACGACGGATGGCGCGTGCGAGGCCTCAGAGACTGAGGGAGATACGCTCACACGAGGGGCCGCCTCGCGACGCCACACCCCTTCCAGGGGCACAGGAAGGTCTGCTTCGAAAACACTCGAGGAGGCAGCAGCCATTCGTCCTGGGAGCGGAGCGGAGGGGAGGGGCCCCGGGCGGGGTGGGGAGAGCGGCTCTGTACAAGCCTCGGGGACCTCAGGGCTGGCCCGGGGAGTGGGGGTCCGCACAGACGTCCGTGGGCGGTGACAAGGGCGGTGCGCAGGCAGAGGACCACCCTCGGAAAAATTACCGTGCTCACTATTTTGTTAATATTTAATAAATGCTTATCAAACTAGAAGAAGCGTCGTCCTAATAAAAGGTGGAAAAAAGGGAACCACAGAAGCTGGAGATCAAGCGCAGGTGCAGGTGGCGAAGCAGGAACAACTCCCGACACGGAGTCAAGTCAGCGGAGAGGCCGACTGGTGCGCCCGACGCACGCGGCCATCAGGGCGCGGGAAGGAGGGCGCGAGGAGGCCCTGCTCTGCAGGAGGCCCCGGGCTTGCGGGCCGCTGACAACCAGGCGCCCTGAGGGCCTTGTCGACTCTCACAGGACAGATCAAAAAGGCCAAACTCACGGACGCGTGGGACAGTGTGTCTGAGAAGCTCTTGCAGGCACATGGCCCCCGGACAGGAGCAGCGTCCCCAGGCCACGTTCCTGGGGCACGGCGCTGTCAGGCTGTGCAGGGGCGCCTGGACGGCTCAGTCGGCTGAGCGTCCGACTTCGGCTCAGGTCATGATCTCGCGGTTCAGGTCATGATCTCGCGGTTCGTGGGTTCGAGCCCCACGTCAGGCTCTTTGCTGACTGCCAGCTCGGAGCCTGGGGCCTGTTTCAGTCTGTGACTCCCTCTCTCTCAAAAATAAACATTTGAAAAAACTATAAAACTAGAGACGTATTAAAAAAAAGGTGAGGTGGGTCGGCCTGGATCAGTAGGTAGAGCATATGACTCGACCTCAGGGCTGTGAGTTCAAGCCTCATGCTGAACACAGAAATTACTTAAAAAAAAAAAAAAAAAAAATACGTGCAAAGGGCAGCAGAGACCCCAGACATCAGAAACTGACACAGATATGAGGTATTTTGTGCACATGCGTGCACACCCGTCTACACACACTTCTTGAGGACAGACTGGCGGTGTAGACGGTCCTGAACACACCACTCTGCGCTGCTCCCCCAACACACACGGACTCATGAATACTGACTTAGAGACAAAATCAGAAGGGAAGCGAAGGCACGGAGGACGGACACCAGGGAGTGCCTCCTGGCCGCTCTGCAAGGGAGCCAGGGCCTGGGGAAGGAGCCAGGAAGGGCCTCGTGGGCCAGCGCCCCCGGGAGGGGCCGTGCCCGCCCAGGTGGCCGTGGGCTCTGCAGCAGGCTCAGCCGGACTCGACAGCCCCCTGCAGCTCCGTGGGCGTCAGCAGACAGGCCCCTTGCTGTGCAGTTTCTCGGCACACACGGCCGGTTTCTCAGGGGCCGTGGAGGCCACAGGCCCTTCACAGGGACACCTGCCCACACCTGCTCCACAAGACTGGCAAGCCCACCCGCTGCCCTTTCTTGGGCTCCCGTGGCTGAGAGCAGAGGACAGAGCTGCTCGGGCGGGACAGGCGTTCCCAGGCTGGGGACCCTGACCAGGCTCCATCACCACCACAATGCCCTAGTCCAGCTCCCCAAAGCCCCCCAGCACCCTGACGCAGGATGTTGACAAGGTGTATCGCTAACGGCCACTGAGTGTGTCGCCGTCAGCCTGGCGAGCAAGCCACACGCATGCGACCGATGGGAGGGGCAAGACTGATAAGTGGGCACTGTGGCATTTAGATGGATACAATCACAGCCCAAGGATCGATATGAGAATTCCTAAGAGTTACAAGAATGAAATATATTTTTCATTGATTTGTTGTTTTAAACCATTAAAAAGATGGGTAAGCGTGTTAAAGCGGAGTAAATACTCAGGGCACGAAAAAAAACACTACCACTTTCACATTGTTGTAGAAAATCAATCTCGCTGACATACTTTCAAAGTAAAACCCCAAAAAGCAGGCGGCACCCTGCAGGCCCGGGAGCGCCCATGGGGGTGGGGGGGGAGAGGCCGCAGCCGCCCGCCTCCCAGGGGCGCCCGCCCAGCCCAGCCGCGGCTCCAGTACAGGACCTTGGCTCACATTTACTCCCAAGGCTGCTTTTAGAAAGAATCATAAAAATGCCCAAAGCCCCTTTTTTGTTTAAATTGCCCGAGTGGCACCCATTTGCCTGAAGCGCTAAGGCGGACAGGGCGGGAGAGATGAATCGATAGCAGGAAATGGAGAGGCTGCGGCTTCGCGCGGAGTTAGGCCGCCGAGCTTGACATTATTGATTTTACCTAGTTCAGCTGGCCTTGTAATTAAAATGTAAATTTGAGAAAGAGATTATGTCCTGACAGAAATGGTAGGATTAAGGGGAAGATAAAAGCCCCTCGGTGAAAATTCAGAGAAAGAAATGAGAAAGAAAAAGCACCGGCTTCCTCAGCCGTGTGGATTTAGACGAATCTACTGCAGGGCTCACCTGCGTTTAATTGAAAAAACAGCGACGGAATATGAAGTAGAGTTATGAACTGCCTGGCCCGGGCACTCGCCTGTCTGGGAACCTCCAGGGCCCTGGGGGCCCGCGAGGCCTCCCGGTGCGACTGGGGGTGGGGGCCGCCCGGGGACACAGCTGTCTCGGGGGTGCAGCTGACCCTGGGTCACGAGCGCCCCCGCTCCCCAGCCCCAAGCTCCCCCGGACCCTCACTGGCCGCGGGACCCCCTGGCCTCACCCCCAGGGCCCTGGTCCTTTGCTGGCCAGGCCCCGCGCAGCCTGCCTGGGAAGGGACTCGGTTCAGCAAACCCAGACGGACAGCACCTGGCCCGGCCCGCGTCACACCAGTGTTACCGTCCAGGTGACAGACGGAATGTCGCAAGCCTTCCACAGAGAAGGGGGGGCCCGCTGGCCTCCCGAGGAAGCGGGTGTCACGTGGCGGACACAGGGGAGGGTCACCAACTTAGCTGCTCCGGCAGGGCAAACCCCGCAGCGCTCAGGGGAGGAGCCGCACACTCCAGGTCTGCGGACTTTTCTGGATCAGAGATCCCTCAGTGGGAACAGCTTATCACCGGGGGGCCCGGGAGCTGGCCTGAGGGCTCAGGGCCGGGGCACAGTCCCGTCGAGTGTCCTGTGAGCGGCACCGGGGCACCCAGTCCCCTCCGCACCCGTGGTCAGCAGGACTCCAGGGAGGGTCACCAGCTGGCCGGTGGGAGCGGCAGACCAAGGGCCAGCTCCTTGGTGGCAGGCCACAGCCGTGGTCCCCCCACGACTGGCCACCGAGCACCAGCACAGATCCTGTTATTTGGTTCATGAGGGGACGGCGCCCTGTGGTGCTGGCAGGGAGCCACCAGGCTGCACTTCCTGGGAGCAACCTTGCTCTGCCACGCGGCAGCCGCACGTCCGGACGGGGAGGAGGGAGGGGCACCCTGCCACATGGGGACCGGGGAGGAGGCGGCAGCAGTCTCGCCGCCCGGTCCCCCTGCCCCAAGCAGGAATCGAGTCGCACACCCAAAACACTGTGCACTGGGTGGGATCCGCGTGTGCTCGCTCTCCGCCCTGGGGGGTGCCCGCCCCCTCCCCGCACGCGTGTGCCCCAGCAGCGACGCCCCTCGTGAGGAGCCAGCCTGTGCCCACAGCACAGACGGTGGGGCCTGCCCGACTCGGGGACGGCAGGAGCCCGGTGCGGGGCAGGCCTGGGCGTGAGGGGAGGGCTGCATGCTTTTCGGTGATGGATCTGCACTGTCACCAGGCAGCGCACACCAGGGCTGGCTCCCCTAATCGGGGGGCTTAGGACCCCAGACACAGGTCATGCCGGACCCCACCCAGCCGGCCGCGCTCACCACACTCGGGCCGCAGGTGGTCGGGCACGCAGGCTTCGTAGCCCTCCTTCTCCGGGACCTCTATGAAGTCGTCGTCGTCGTCGTCGTCCCCGTCCGCTGGGGCTGCCATCTGCAGGGACACCCCCCAGACCCGCGTGTAAGAAGGGCCCGGAGGCTCCTCGCCCCGCCTCTCCTCTGTGGAGACCTAGCTCCAGGCCTGGCTCCCAAGCTCACGCCAGCTCCGTGGCTCCTCCACTGGCTGGCCACCCGGGGTCCACGTCCAGCCACACGTAAAGCCAACCCACTACCTGGTTCCTTTGCACAGTTTCGAGGCCTCACGGAGAGGACGTGCTCCCAAGGCCCCGTGAGACACTTCTCAGCCGGCGAGAGGCAGGCCGCCCCCCGCTGCGGGCTGAGCCGAGGGCGGTGTCCAGCTCAAGCCAGGCCAGAGAGACAACGGCCGCTCTCAGGGCAGCCCCGGGGGTGGGGGGAGCTGCTGCAGTAGCCTGTCCTTAAGAATGACTCGTGACAGAGTCCCCGCACCCCAGCCTGCGCGAAGGGGCTCCTCCTCTCCCAGGATGCCGGGATCCTGTGCCCCCCCTCCCGCCAGCTGCAGCACCAGGCCCAGCGGGAGCAGCAGCCCCTCAGCAGAGCGGGGGGCGGGGGAGGGAAGAGGGGGGGCTGCTGCGGCTGGCCCTGTGCAGTCCCCTCCTCACCCTGTTTTCAGGGACCCCCCCCGGCCCTAGGGCAGGACGCGGGGGCGCAGGGGGTGGGGGAGAAGACCCCAGAAGGAAGGCGGCCAGCCCAGCCTAGAACACTTGGGGGCCACACCCTGCACCACGGCCACAGCCGATTTCAGTCCGAGCTCCGAGTGGAGGAGACTTCCAGAATGGAGCCCCCGTCACACGAATGCTGACTGCTGGGCCTCCGAAGGCCGGAAGCAGCAGCCTGGGAAGAACACCCCTGTGACACACGCCTTCACCGCTGAAACCTCTCTCAACCGCACACCTCGGGGCCCAGCAGAGGCCTGACCGGGGGACAGAGAGCCTGGGTGACCCGCAGGGCAGGAGGCCGCGTGCTCGCCCCACACAGACGCCGCCAAAGCCCGCCCGCATGGCCGGGCCCGGTGGCTCCAGCCCAGCCACACCTGCGGGCCCGGGACGCCCGTGCAGGAGCCAGCGCCCGGAGGGCATAATCAGATGCAAATGCACTTTGTTTAGGTACAACCCACGGCTGTGCATCTGGGAAGCACGGGAGGCATTAATCACTGGAAACTGTAATTTTTGTTATCAGTCTAACACTGATCAAAAGGGAAGCCTGTCTCCACCACTGACCTGTGAAACGTCCCAATTATGCTCTTTGGAAATGACAGGGGCACTTAACTCCCGAGCTGGGCAAATGACGACGATCAATCACGTTTGAATAACAATGAGCCGCGGACCTGAAAATTATTTTTGTATAGAATCTACCCAGGAATTTATGAAAGGTGGAAAGCAGCCCAAGGTTTTAGGGCATTACGGTTCCCGGCTAGTGCAGCGCGTATCAAACACTAAACAGAATTTATGTGTTTTAATTTTCTAAAAGGTAGATGTGGACTGGGTGCTACAATGCATAACACATACGCCAGATTTTAAATATGGGGGTCATTTTCATAAAATATTATGCTTATTGCTCACACCCTTGAATTTCACCAGGGACTTTTATTAAATTTTCATTTCCTAAAAAATATTTAGCTGCTCAGCTAACTATTAGGAATTATACCTTCTTTCTCCCCAGTTAAAGTTGTTCGTCCCTGCACAGAAGGACGGAGCCCTGGCTTTGTTCTCACGTGAGCGCTGACCAGGCCGCGCCGGGCGGCACATCCCTCCTGGGGGAGACACCGGGGGGTCATGGGGGGGCCCGTAGGGGCTGCCTCCTCTGGCTCCGCACAGCCAGGTCCCCGGGCAGAAGGCAGGGCCCCCACTCCAGCGTGCTGGTGGCGGGTGGCCCAGTCTAGCCAGTGACACAGAGCCAGACGAGGACTTGGCCGCCAACACCGAAGCCGGGCTCGAACGCTTCCACTTTCTCTGGGTTTGTGAATTCCCTCTGGCATCTGAAACCCCCGGGGCGCAAAGTGACCCTGCATGTTGGACCCTGAGCACATCAGGAAAGGGCAGTGACATCCGGTGTCCAGAGAAGGAGGGAGCTCCATGTCTAGAAGAGTCACCGCAGAGCGGGCACACCTGTGTGACCTGCTCGCACAAGCGCCTGTTCGGAGAGCAGAACGCCGCCACCAGCCAGGCCAGGCAGCCCTCTCCGGGAGGTGGGCAAGGCGGCACGGCCTGGGGAGCCTGAGGCTGGCAGGAAGGAGCCCATGGGAGCCAGTCCAGGAACGGGACCTCCCCTCAAAGTCAAAGGTTACAGACTGGTAAGAAACCAGCACTGAGTGAGGCAAGGGGAGACACTGGGGGCAGGAGGTGGAGTAGGGGCGCCCGACAGGAGGTCGCGGAAAGGGGGTCGTGCCCTAAGGAGGCATCTGGATGAAAGTGGGTGGCCCTCAAAACGGAGTCAGTGCCTAAGCTATTCGTTTGCCAGGAGCTGAGTTTCCCTGTTGCCATACACCCCACGAACACTCTTGAGAAACCAACCCTGGTGCCCCCCCCTTCCCTAACGGGGAGTCCCTGGGCAGACGGACAGAGCCCTGGGGCCCCTGGGACACCTCCCGCACTGGGTCGCCCTGGGGGAGAGGCCAGACCCAAGGGACAGGGAGACGAACACCTCCCGGGCACGGCCTGCCTGCAGCCACGGGGAGGCGCAGAGGAGGGCCACGGGCCTGCCGTGGGTCTTACACAAATGGATTCGCACCCACAGTTAAAAGGATTTAGAAAAATGAGCCTCTACAATCATAATTAAACAAGCAATAAAAGAGCTAAAATATACAATGCAATCAGCGTACAGCAGTGGGGGTATCGGGGTTACTGATTATTTGAGGAGGGACAGGAAGAGCGAGCTGCTCTGTGCGCGGTCTGCCCGCCAAACACGCGCCCGAGGTGCAGCCGGGACCGTTAAATAAATTTTGTGCGATCTAATTAACTTGGTGCGCAATCTCAATTACTTTTCACCCAAGAAATCACTTTTGTTCAGTTTTATGTGTGTCTGTTTCCCTTTTTAAAAAAAAAAATGATGTAAGGCCTCGTCAGACAAGTGAGCTCCAACCTGCATTTGTCTCTCAGCGGCTTGATGGCCATGCATTTAAAACCCCATTCTATCTTATAAACTAAAAATTAAACGTGCTCAGCTGTGATGGCCGTCATTGCATCTGCTATTTATATGCTAATGCCCTCCCTGGAAGGCCGTGCAAATTGCCCAGTGAGGCCGATATCTCATGCGCATCTCCAGCTGCTGGGGACGAGCTCAGGGCAGAGGACAGCGGGGCGTGGGGCAGACCGGGCAAGAGTGAGGACACGGGACCCTTGGCAACACCACCCGGGGCGCAGAGCACACGCTCCCCTCCTTGGTGAGGACAGAGCTGGTGCCGCTGTGCGTCACCACGGCCCCCTCTCTGGTCTGATCCAAACCCGTGGCAGGAATGAGGTTCTCAACAGGCCTCGCCATGGACACCGCGCCAGCACCGCGTGCTGCCTGCTGCTGGCACAAGAAACCACGCTGTGGGTCAAGACGCTGGGAGGTCTGTTGCCAGGGTGAGGCTGGGGGTCACAGGGAGGCGGGGGGGTCACGGGGAGGCCGGGGGATGGGATCACAAGGAGGGTGGGGGGTCACAAGGAGGGTGGGGTGTCACGGGGAGGCAGGGGGGTCACGGGGAGGCTGGGGGTCACGGGGAGGCGGGGGGTCAAGGGGAGGCTGGGGGATCACAAGGAGGCGGGGGGGTCACGGGGAGGCAGAGGGTCACGGGGAGGCAGAGGGATCACGGGGAGGCTGGGGGGTCACGAGGAGGCTGGGGGTCACAGGGAGGCGGGGGGGGTTACTCGAGTCTGTGCTCTGGCCCACATGGGCACCCTCCCCTCGGCCGCCACACCGGGGCTCTCACTGCTGGACACAGCAGGCCACCTGACACACCTGGCGGGGTGCACACCTGCTGGTTAGGACAGCTCCCACCGCCCAAAGGAGCCGCATCCACACCGGAACAGGAAAACCTTTGGTGCACACCCTCTTTTCTCAGCCCAACCTTTACAGGCAAAACCGCAGGCGGCCGGCGCCCTCCAAGGCCAAAGCTCACACCACATCCCCCCAGACTCCGTCTTCTCATCTGTGAAATGGAGCGGTACCATAATCTACCTGAGAGCTTGCTTGTGCAACCACGGGCTCATACGTGAACCTGAAGGTGCTTCGGAGGAGGGGGTGTGCGCTGCGGGGCTGTGCCCAGGGCTCAAGGGCCCACAGGGGGCGGCCGGCCCTGAGCAGGGGGGTGCCTCGGCCGCTCTCCCACGCTTTCCCAGCTTTCCCAGTCCGGTGAGAGAGGCGAGAGGCATGCAGACCCCTCCCCCGGCCCCTTGCTGCAGGCTTGGCCTTCAGCGTGATGGAGGGAGCCGTGTCACCAGGAAGGTTGTTTACTGGCCCTGCCGAACACAAGGTCCCCACCGCCGGCTGATTTAGTTTCCCTGCCTCCCCGGGGTGCCTGACTCGTTCAACATTTCATTCCCTGGGTTTCCTGCTCGTCCTTTTCACCTACAGGAAGCCAGCACCCGCAGGACGGAAAATCTGTCCAATGCCAAGGGCAGTAAGAGCCCCAGGTCAGGGACCTCCTCCCTCAGACCAGTCTGCTGGGGACAGCCATGGGGTCGTCCCTGCTTTCAGAACGAGTGAGGACTGCAGTGGGGCTGCACGGGTGAGCGGAGAGAACAAGAACGTGACCCGGGCATTTCATAACAACACGCTACTGATCCTTTCCATATGCTGATGCTCGAAGTTGTTTTTTCAGACATATTGGTGGGTGAGAAATTAATATTGTGTTAATTACACAATACAGAATAATTGGTGATCCTGGCCACATAATTAAACCGCAGGCAATTTTAAACTTTATAAAGGATTTTTATCAGTTTAACAAATGTAGCAGCCACGGGTTATTACACCTCTGTCTCCCACGGCAGCGGGGCCAGAGACTAAATCTACCAGATGATGCTCCACATTGATCTGTTTGCGATTTATCCCCGGCCTGCTTCCCGCAGAACGAGACACTCTATAAAACAAACACTTACACGTATTACACCCGGCTTAAATATTTTTTAAAGATGAAACCCCTACATCAAAAGGGAACCAGCGTGTAGAACCCAACAGTAACGCAGAAAACAACTGGGACAGCGGCAAACAAACAGAACCCCCCAGGGTGCCCCGCGGGCTTCGGCGAGCCGGGGAGGGGTGCCCGCAGCCAGAGGCTCCCGCCGCCGCGTCTCTAGCGTCTGTGCTCAACCAGGAGCCCCATGTCTCTTCTGACCTCTCCCACGTCGCTCGATAGCCCTGAACCCCTCTGACCCGTGCTACCGAATCAGCGTCCCCAGCTGGGCCGCTGTGCACATGGTCTCCACAGCGAGCCCAGGCTAAGTGCAGAAACGCCAAGGCCAGTGATTTCAAGCCCTGTACGTTTTACTTGAAAACGGGCGGAGAGCAGCTCGCTCCTAATTTGTAACTAGCCCGAGGCTCGCCGTGCACAGAGCGGCCAGATGCGCAGATACACGGCCGCGGCTATTCTGGGAAGCGGCGCTCACCTGAGCGGGGCGCTGCCACTCAGCCGCTCGGCCCCAATCGCTTCATCTCCAGCGCCAGCCGGCGCAGACAGCACGCTCTCCAAGGATTTCGGAGCGGTGCCTTTTTTAAAGCAGTTTGTGGAGAAGCGTCTGGCAAGTGTCGTTTCGGCTGACAGAGGCGGTGACATTCCCTTCCCATGGAAGCCACCTTGCCACGTGGCTCCACTCTGGGGGGCCATCCTGAGCCTCCTGTCTGCAGGACACCCACAACCCCTCCCCCAGGCAGGTCCCGCACCTCGCCGGAACCCCTCCCCCCCAGCCTTCAGAACGGAAGCAGGAGCCTCTGCCTGATGGCCTCCCATCCCCCAACCTGCTGGGGCACAACCCCCACCAGATGCTCCCTTGGATGCCTGGGGACAGAGCCGGGGGCTGCATCAGTGAGGGTCTGAATGGGTCCGCGAGCAAGGGGAGGGAGAGCAGCCCCAGCCCAGCACCCACAGGGCACCCTGGGCAGTCCCTGGGGGTCTGCTGGAGAGAGGAGGTCCGGCTGCCCACGGGCTGCCCTCAGGTTTGAGCCAGCCAGTGGCGCACCCTGGGGCCTCCCAGGCTGTGAGGCTGCGGCCTCTCCTCCCCTGGGGGGCCTGGAACCAGAGGCGAGGGTGGGGCCGGCCTGCATCCGGCTCTGGGAGGTGCAGTCTCCAGCCCCCCAGGGCGCCTTCGCAGGGAAAGCAGGAGGCAGCCTGGCGGACTCTGGGACAAGCCGCAGAGGAGAGGGGCGGCCCCCGGAGCACCAGGAAGCCACGCCAGTCCCCGCCCCCCCCCTCCCCTCCCTGCTCTCAGGCCAGCTGTCACCTCACGTTCATAAAGAAACCTCTCCGCACGTGCGGAACAAGCAGACGTCACCTTCCCAAGATCTCAATCTTCCATTATGAAAAAAGTGCTTCTTTCACAACTAACTTCTTACCTAGGGCACACACTGAGCAGGGTCCTCCATGGAATGCCGCACCCATGGGAGCCAGGCTAGGATCTCGGGGCCAGTCAGTAACTTTCCTCAAGCTTCGCGGGAGAAAGGCAAGATCGCCCTCTGCCGGTCCCTGGGGGCCGATGCCCAGCCGGTCGCCCCCTCCTGGTCCCCTCCCACACTCGGGGTGGAGGCCCGGTGGGCGTCCAGTGGCCCTGGAGAGAGCAAGGTCACCAGGCGCCAGCACCACTGTCTGTCCTAGGTCTCGGGGGCTCCAGACTCGCTGTTCCCCACCAGGCAATGCTGTTCCTTTCACCCT
Source organism: Hyaena hyaena (assembly GCF_003009895.1). Taxonomy (NCBI): domain Eukaryota; kingdom Metazoa; phylum Chordata; class Mammalia; order Carnivora; family Hyaenidae; genus Hyaena; species Hyaena hyaena. The sequence continues at coordinate 684,867 of NW_024081520.1, read as the reverse complement.
AAGGCCTCCTTTGGCAACAGCTGTGTCTGCGCAGAACCCCACCCTCCTCCCTCCGGGGCCCCTTGGACACAGGTGATGCTGGTGTCCGGCTCCCAGGCTATAGCCCAGGTTCAGGGCCCAGTACCCAGTGGCTGCCTCCTCAGTTCTGAGACGGCAGTGCTGTGCGGACCCCACCGGTGGGCTATGGCTGCCTCTCCCTGCTGGCCCTGAGGACACCCGCAGAGGACACGGCTCTCCAATCCCTCTTGGACGTTAAGTTCCAGGTCCTGACCCAGACCCACCAGAGGGGAGCCGGGGAGTCACCGTCTCTGAGGCCTGCTGTCCCAGGGGCTGGCGGACTTCACCTGGGCCCGTCACCAAGAGTGGGCCGTCCCTGCTCCACGACTTTGCCTAGAGACACGGCTCTCAAGAGCACCAGCTTCCCCGGCCCAAACCACACGGTCCCTGTGTGGTGCCATGCGACCAGCACACACCCGGCCTTGACTGCCCTCCCCAAATTAGGCACCAGGCCACATGTTCACCCCACCTGGCGGCCTGAGAGCGCCTCTGTGGGGTACCACGGCCTCCACCCCCCTGGCTAGGGACACTGCCCTCTGCACGAGCCCGGAGTGGAGCCCTAATTCTCTGTCCGCTGCAGGTGTCCTGATGCTGTGTGTCCTTGGATACACCAACGAGACCCCAAAGCCCGGAGATTGTTACCAGCTCCCAGGAGGCTCCACTGGGGCCGGCTTGGGCCTCAGCTCCGCCCATGGCCATCTCCTCCTCCTCCAGGGCCTTGGGATCTCTCTCCCAGCTAGAATCTTCTGCCTGCTCCCCCAGTTCACCTGCCCCACCCTCCTGCCCAAGACCCTGTCTAAGACCTCCGGGGGCGGGGGCCAGGAGGGTGGGAGGGGGAGCTGGGCAGTACCCTCTGACCTTTCAGGCCAAAGCTCCTGTTTTGGGAACTGAGCACCCAATGAGGCAGGAACGGGAATTTTCTGAGCCCCAGTCACTCATGCTCAGAAACCTGAGTACAGGGGCGCCCGGGTGGCTCAGTTGGTTGAGCGTCCGACTTCGGCTCAGGGCATGATCTTGCGGTTCGTGGGTTCGAGCCCCGCGTCGGGCTCTGTGCTGACTGCTCAGAACCTGGAGCCTGTTTCGGATTCTTTATCTCCCTCTCTGACCCTCCCCTGTTCACGCTCTGTCTCTCTCTCTCTCAGAAATAGATAAAACATTTAAAAAAAAAGAAAAAAGAAACCTGAGCACAGACCAAAGAAGAGACTTCGCCGGGACCTCTGCCCCAGCCCGCAGGCGGCACTCACCTCCCCCCTGCGCCCCTCCTCAGGCTGGAGGTCCAGCTCCCCAGACCTCCTCAGCGCGGTTTCCAGTTCCGCCTTCAGGTTGATGGCAGCCTCTAAGTGCCCGCCGTGGACCCCTGCGCGGGTGAACAGCTGACAACAAACGGGGAGGCGTGACTCAGGCAGGCCAGGGCACCCTCCCTGGCCACCCCGAGGGTCACCCCGGCACGGCGCTCGCCGTGCCCGCACCCAAGCACGTGTGTGTGGCGGACACGGGCCTCACCTGTACCCAGGAGCACGCGGCCGGCAGGAACTTGTTTCGGATGAGCTTGAGTGCGTCCCGGGCTGACTGGACGACGACGTGGTTGTCCTCATCCTCGCGCACCCTCAGGCCGTCTGGGACAGAGCGCACGGCCGTCACTCAGCGCCGTGGACGGACCGCTGCACTTCTGTCCGTCACACCCCAGCCACATGTTGCCCAGAACCCCACACCTGAGGCCACAGGAAGAGATTTCACTACTTTAAGATTTTGGCAGAAAACTGTTTCAGCCTGACCCCAACGCCCCCCCGTACACAATATTCTCATGGACACACGTGCCCCAGTCCACGCGTGGGGCCCGTGGCAGCCCTGACGGCTCTCGGGATGCAAGCCTGAACCTCAGCTCAGCCTTGGGTCCTCACTGTGTCCTATCCCCCCAGGCCTCCCGCAGCCGGGCACCCCCTCCCGCCCCCCAGGCCTCCCGCAGCCGGGCACCCCCTCCCGCCCTCCAGGCCTCCCGCA